>NC_068425.1:1295000-1457680 GCF_023373465.1 Oncorhynchus keta
CAGATGCTTGGAACTTAGAATGGTAGAAAGTGGCTTTAGCAGCAGAGACAGAGGAGGAAAATGTAGAGAGGAGGGAGTGAAAGGATGCCAGGTCCGCAGGGAGGCGAGTTTTCCTCCATTTCCGCTCGGCTGCCCGGAGCCCTGTTCTGTGAGCTCGCAATGAGTCGTCGAGCCACGGAGCGGGAGGGGAGGACCGAGCCGGCCTGGAGGATAGGGGACATAGGGAGTCAAAGGATGCAGTAAGGGAGGAGAGGAGGGTTGAGGAGGCAGAATCAGGAGATAGGTTGGAGAAAGTTTGAGCAGAGGGAAGAGAAGATAGGATGGAAGAGGAGAGAGTAGCGGGGAGAGAGAGCGAAGGTTGGGACGGCGCGATACCATCCGAGTAGGGGCAGTGTGGGAAGTGTTGGATGAGAGCGAGAGGGAAAAGGATACAAGGTAGTGGTCGGAGACTTGGAGGGGAGTTGCAATGAGGTTAGTGGAAGAACAGCATCTAGTAAAGATGAGGTCAAGCGTATTGCCTGCCTTGTGAGTAGGGGGAAGGTGAGAGGGTGAGGTCAAAAGAGGAGAGGAGTGGAAAGAAGGAGGCAGAGAGGAATGAGTCAAAGGTAGACGTGGGGAGGTTAAAGTCGCCCAGAACTGTGAGAGGTGAGCCGTCCTCAGGAAAGGAGCTTATCAAGGCATCAAGCTCATTGATGAACTCTCCAAGGGAACCTGGAGGGCGATAAATGATAAGGATGTTAAGCTTGAAAGGGCTGGTAACTGTGACAGCATGGAATTCAAAGGAGGCAATAGACAGATGGGTAAGGGGAGAAAGAGAGAAAGACCACTTGGGAGAGATGAGGATCCCGGTGCCACCACCCCGCTGACCAGAAGCTCTCGGGGTGTGCGAGAACACGTGGGCGGACGAGGAGAGAGCAGTAGGAGTAGCAGTGTTATCTGTGGTGATCCATGTTTCCGTCAGTGCCAAGAAGTCAAGGGACTGGAGGGAGGCATAGGCTGAGATGAACATCTAAAAGTGTCATTGTTTAAAATGGCTAGTGATACATTACATCAAGATTGCAAGATGCAGTAGATGGTATTGAATACAGTAAAAACATATGAGATGAGTAATGTAGGGTATGTAAACATTATATAAAGTGGCATTGTTTAAAGTGGCTAGTGATACATTTATTACATCAATTTTCCATTATTAAAGTGGCTGGAGTTGAGTTAGTATGTTGGTGTAGCCAATGTGAAATGGCTAGGTAGTTAGCGGTGGTGCGCGCTAGTGGCGTTTCAATCGGTGACGTCACTTGGTCTGAGACCTTGCGGTAGTGGTTCCCCTTGCTCTGCAAGGGCAGCAGCTTTTGTGGAGAGATGGGTAACGATGCATCGAGGTTGAATGTGTGTGCAGAGCGTCCCATGTTGGGGAGAGGGGACGGACGTAAAGTCTATACTGTTACATTGGCAGCAGCCACTCAATGTATGTGATGGCTGTTTAACAGTCTGGTGGCCTTGAGATAGAAGCTGTTTTTCAGTCTCTCGGTCCCTGCTTTGATGCACCTGTACTGACCTCGCCTTCTGGGTGACCTCGCCTTCTGGATGAACAGGCAGTGGCTCGGGTGGTTGTTGTCCTTGATGATCTTTTTGGCCTTCCTGTGACATCGGGTGGTGTAGGTGTCCTAGAGGGCAGGTAGTTTTCCCCCGGTGATGCGTTGTGCAGACCTCACCACCCTCTGGAGAGCCTTACGGTTGTGGGCGGAGCAGTTGCTGTACCAGGCGGTGATACAGCCTGACAGGATGCTCTGGTTTGTGAATCTGTAAAAGTTTGTGCGTGTTTTTGGTGACAAGACAAATTTCTTCAGCCTCCTGTGGTTGAAGAGGCGCTGCTGCGCCTTCTTCACCACTCTGTCTGTGTGGGTGGACCATTTCAGTTTGTTCCGTGATGTGTATGCCGAGGAACTTAAAACTTTCTACACTCTCCACTACTGTCCCGTCAATGTGGATAGGGGGGTGCTCCCTCTGCTGTTTCCTGAAGTCCACAATCATCTCCTTTGTTTGGTTGATTTTGAGTGTGAGGTTATTTTCTTGACACCATACTCCGAGGGCCCTTACCTCCTCCCTGTAGACCGTCTCGTCGTTGTTGGTAATCAAGCCTACTACCACTGTAGTGTCGTCTGCCAACTTGATGATTGAGTTGGAGGCGTGCATGGCCACGCAGTCGTGGGTGAACAGGGAGTACAGGAGAGGGCTCAGAACGTACCTTTGTGGGGCCCCAGTGTTGAGGATCAGCGGGTTGGATATGTTGTTACCTACCCTCACCACCTGGGGGCGGCCTGTCAGGAAGTCCAGGACCCAGTTGCACAGGGCAGGGTCGAGACCCCCATGAGCTATAGTCGTTGAACAGCATTCTCACATAGGTATTCCTCTTGTCCAGATGGATTCGGGCAGTGTGCAGTGTGCTTGTGATTGAGTCGTCTGTGGCCCTGTTGGGACGGTAAGCAAATTGGAGTGGGTCTAGGGTGTCAGGTAGGGTGGAGGTGATATGGTCCTTGACTAGTCTCTCAAAGCACTTCATGATGACGGAAGTGAGTGCTACGGGGCGGTAGTCATTTAGCTCAGTTACCTTGGCTTTCTTGGGAACAGGAACAATGGTGGCCCTCTTGAAGCATGTGGGGACAGCAGACTGGGATAAGGATTGATTGAATATGTCCGTAATCACACCAGCCAGCTGGTCTGTGCATGCTCTGAGGATGCGGCTGGGGGGATGCCGTCTGGGCCTGCAGCCTTGCGAGGGTTGACACGTTTAAATGTTTGCTCACGTCGGCTGCAGTGAAGGAGAGCCCACAGGTTTTTGAAAGCGGGCCGTGTCAGAAACAGACAATCGTAATATAAGTCATAAATATCAGATTCCCTGTTTGTTTCAAAACCAACTTTATACGAGTTTTTATAAATAGGTTATATTTGACTCAAAATTCCATGATGTACAGTGAGGCGTTGGCAGAATAGATGGATGCAGTTCAATGCATTTCTTGCTAGTCCCAAAATATTGCTATCGGGTTGTAAATCACAGCTGGCCTGGTACATTGTTTGCTGCCGCCACCCATTCGCGATGCACTGTTTCAGTTTCAAATGACTCAATATTTTTGAACAAAAACTGACAACTGTAACTAAGGCTGGGAGTGTCAATACAATCAAACTAACAAGGGCAATGATCACAAGTCAGTCATAATGTGGCTAATAGGCTAGCATACGTGTCAAACACAAGGCCCGCCGTCCGAATTAGACACACATAAGCGAGTATAAATGAGTCAACAGTTGAGTCATCTACTTTATGAAATCACAGCCTGATGCACTTGTATATTTAATTCAACTTCAACTGCGCTGCTTTCGTGTGTCCTGTTTACAGAGCTTTAGTGGAGGGAAAGTGTACAGACACATGCCACAGTCCTGGCTAGGCTACTAAAATGTTGCAGCCTGGCTTCGGTTTTTAAAGCTTGACAATGAATAACCAAAAAACAAAACCTGCAACAAAACACCATTCAAAAGAGAAACATGTAGGCCTGTTACAGCAACATTTGAGCAGTAGCCTAGGTTGGCTACTCAACTACAATACATTTTGAGTGCACCATACAGCAATGATGCATTCGACCGCACCAATGATCCATGCAGTGCAAAAAAAATGAAAAACATGTTTTAAGTTGAAATGTTACAACAACCTATAGCTACTTTTTTAGTTATTTGGAGTTATTAAATACTTTTTAATTTGGGTCACAGCACATCATGCACATTTGCACGCATAGCAGCAAAGGCTGGGCAAATATTATTGATCTATTTTGTTTTAATATGTTAAATTGCTATATACTGACTTAACTGTAGTACAGACAGAGTTTGGAACTCTATTCCACATCAAGTGGAATGCAAACTGTAAAATAAGATATAAAAAAGATAAAAATACACTTATGGAACAATGTGGACTGTGAAGAAAAGACACACACAGATGCATGCGCACGCTCACTCTACATACACGTAGGTATGGTGGTATTCTAAATGTATTGTAGCTATGTAGTGGTGTAATAATGTTATGTACGGTTTTATTACATTTGAGTTTTTGTCTTAAATTGTTTGGACCCCAGGAAGAGTAGCAGCTAATGGGGATCTTTAACCTTAAGAGTCTATTAACTCACCCGTGCTTCAATCTAGGTAACAAAATACAAAAAGCTCCATCAAAATCTGTCAATTTAAGCTATATATATCAGTAGTTTTGCGTGGGCCGATTCTCAATCCACCGCATCAGCCTATGTCGGAAGGAGCTACAGCAGTGTTTGTCAGACCATGAGACATCCCGAAAATCGGTCATCTCACAAACACGTTTGTAGCGTCCTAATGGGCCCGACTGTGGAAAGGGGAGACTCTCACTAACTCAATGGTCTTCTCTGTTTTGCTCGTCTTAAGGTAACCCATACAAATGAATGGCTCACCTTCCTCCCTGTGCTTTGTAGGCAAAGAACATGTTCAAATTTCGCCAAGATGTGGCATCATATGTAAACTAAAACAAAGAGAGGCTTTCTGGCAGTAGTCCTTAGACACTGTGGATCCTCAGGGCTAAACTATGATTTTTCACTGTCCTCGTCTCTATAATGTTGCCTTGATTTTTTGGGTCTCTGTCTCCGGATTCACAGATACCCAAATATCACTTATGTATATTTTGACACGGCCTATTGATTAACGAGACACATTATCTTATTATTAGTATTATTAGGTGCAACAATTGTTAATTTACCTTGAAACACATTGTCATTATTTTCTTACATTATTGTGTCTCAATGGGCCACTAGGCTATGAATAGGAGCTAAGTGCAATGGTCAGGTCACTGTGAAGAAGACGTCCGCTTGACGTCGTAACGTCAGTCGCCTGTTCGACACCTGTACAGCAGTGGAGGCTGCCGAGGGGAGGAAGGCTCATAATAATGGCTGAAATGGAGTGTAATGGCGTGAATGGAACGATATCAAACACAAGCCCTTCTCATGATTTTTGTCATTGTTATTGAGGACCCCTCCTTTCCTTTGTTTGCTGAAGTGCGAAGGCCCACCTGAACTCTTGCATATATACATACAGTGCCTTGCGAAAGTATTCGGCCCCCTTGAACTTTGCGACCTTTTGCCAAATTACAGGCTTCAAACATAAAGATATAAAACTGTATTTTTTTGTGAAGAATCAACAACAAGTGGGACACAATCATGAAGTGGAACGACATTTATTGGATATTTCAAACTTTTTTAACAAATCCAAAACTGAAAAATTGGGCGTGCAAAATTATTCAGTCCCTTTACTTTCAGTGCAGCAAATTCTCTCCAGAAGTTCAGTGAGGATCTCTGAATGATCCAATGTTGACCTAAATGACTAATGATGATAAATACAATCCACCTGTGTGTAATCAAGTCTCTGTATAAATGCACCTGCACTGTGATAGTCTCAGAGGTCCGTTAAAAGCGCAGAGAGCATCATGAAGAACAAGGAACACACCAGGCAGGTCCGAGATACTGTTGTGAAGAAGTTTAAAGCCGGATTTGGATACATTTACATTTTTACATTTAAGTCATTTAGCAGACGCTCTTATCCAGAGCGACTTACAAATTGGTGCATTCACCTTATGACATCCAGTCGAACAGCCACTTTACAATAGTGCATCTAAATCTTTTAAGGGGGGTGAGAAGGATTACTTTATCCTATCCTAGGTATTCCTTAAAGAGGTGGGGTTTCAGGTGTCTCCGGAAGGTGGTGATTGACTCCGCTGTCCTGGCGTCGTGAGGGAGTTTGTTCCACCATTGGGGAGCCAGAGCAGCGAACAGTTTTGACTGGGCTGAGCGGGAACTGTACTTCCTCAGTGGTAGGGAGGCGAGCAGGCCAGAGGTGGATGAACGCAGTGCCCTTGTTTGGGTGTAGGGCCTGATCAGAGCCTGGAGGTACTGAGGTGCCGTTCCCCTCACAGCTCCGTAGGCAAGCACCATGGTCTTGTAGCGGATACGAGCTTCAACTGGAAGCCAGTGGAGAGAGCGGAGGAGCGGGGTGACGTGAGAGTACTTGGGAAGGTTGAACACCAGACGGGCTGCGGCGTTCTGGATGAGTTGTAGGGGTTTAATGGCACAGGCAGGGAGCCCAGCCAACAGCGAGTTGCAGTAATCCAGACGGGAGATGACAAGTGCCTGGATTAGGACCTGCGCCGCTTCCTGTGTGAGGCAGGGTCGTACTCTGCGGATGTTGTAGAGCATGAACCTACAGGAACGGGCCACCGCCTTGATGTTAGTTGAGAACGACAGGGTGTTGTCCAGGATCACGCCAAGGTTCTTAGCGCTCTGGAAGGAGGACACAATGGAGTTGTCAACCGTGATGGCGAGATCACGGTCCATCCGGTTCCGGTTGGAGCGAGCGGTCGCATTCGCACTTCGCTCTGCAGGTTGTATAACTTTTTCATTACATTTCATTATAGTACAACGGTTGATTTGTCTAATCTTAGCAATTCTTCTTAGCTAGCTACATAGCCGTCCTTGTATCAGAGATAATTGCATAATTATCGTATTTCGTCGCCCTAACGTAGCCTTCACTGCTATTCGCCCAGGAGCTAGCTAACGCACACAGATTAGCATCACTGTAGTGCTATTCACTCAACTGTACGACTTGATTAGTTCAGTGTTAGCTAGCTACATAGCTGTCTTTGTTTCCAAGATAATTGTGTAGTTTAGTGTGTGTAGCCTTGGAGTGATTATCTTAATTCACTGAGGTTCGCTAGCCAGCTATTTGTCGTCCTTAACGTAGGAGACTCTGCTAGCTAGCCAACAGCTAACTGCTAACAGCTAGCCAACGTCTACTGTTTTGAATTCAACAACCCGGTCAGGTAGTTTCACATTTTCATTTCATTTCATTACAGTACAACGGTTTGATTTGTTTGATCGTAGCTAGCTACATAGCCGTCTTTGTTTCAAAGATAATTGTGTAGTCTAGACCGATTCCCTAGGTTAGCTAGCCAGCTATTGTCGTTCTTTTAACTCAACGTAACGTAAACAACACTGCTAGCTAGCCAGCTAGCCCCCGAATAGCAGCACTGTAGAATTATTACACTCAACGGAACGACTTGATTAGTGTAGTGTCAACAACGCAGCTACTGCCAGCTAGCCTACTTTAGCAGTACTGTATCATTTTAATCATTTTAGTCAATAAGATTCTTGCTACGTAAGCTTAACTTTCTGAACATTCGAGACGTGTAGTCCGCTTGTCATTCCAATTTCCTTGCATTAGCGTAGCCTTTTCTGTAGCCTGTCAACTATGTGTCTGTCTATCCCTGTTCTCTCCTCTCTGCACAGACCATACAAACGCTCCACACCGCGTGGCCGCGACCACCCTAACCTGGTGGTCCCAGCGCGTACGACCCACGTGGAGTTCCAGGTCTCTGGTAGCCTCTGGAACTGCCAATCTGCGGCCAACAAGGCAGAGTTCATCTCAGCCTATGCCTCCCTCCAGTCCCTTGACTTCTTGGCACTGACGGAAACATGGATCACCACAGATAACACTGCTACTCCTACTGCTCTCTCCTCGTCCGCCCACGTGTTCTCGCACACCCCGAGAGCTTCTGGTCAGCGGGGTGGTGGCACCGGGATCCTCATCTCTCCCAAGTGGTCTTTCTCTTTTCTCCCTTACCCATCTGTCTATTGCCTCCTTTGAATTCCATGCTGTCACAGTTACCAGCCCTTTCAAGCTTAACATCCTTATCATTTATCGCCCTCCAGGTTCCCTCGGAGAGTTCATCAATGAGCTTGATGCCTTGATAAGCTCCTTTCCTGAGGACGGCTCACCTCTCACAGTTCTGGGCGACTTTAACCTCCCCACGTCTACCTTTGACTCATTCCTCTCTGCCTCCTTCTTTCCACTCCTCTCCTCTTTTGACCTCACCCTCTCACCCTCCCCCCTACTCACAAGGCAGGCAATACGCTTGACCTCATCTTTACTAGATGCTGTTCTTCCACTAACCTCATTGCAACTCCCCTCCAAGTCTCCGACCACTACCTTGTATCCTTTTCCCTCTCGCTCTCATCCAACACTTCCCACACTGCCCCTACTCGGATGGTATCGCGCCGTCCCAACCTTCGCTCTCTCTCCCCGCTACTCTCTCCTCTTCCATCCTATCTTCTCTTCCCTCTGCTCAAACTTTCTCCAACCTATCTCCTGATTCTGCCTCCTCAACCCTCCTCTCCTCCCTTACTGCATCCTTTGACTCCCTATGTCCCCTATCCTCCAGGCCGGCTCGGTCCTCCCCTCCCGCTCCGTGGCTCGACGACTCATTGCGAGCTCACAGAACAGGGCTCCGGGCAGCCGAGCGGAAATGGAGGAAAACTCGCCTCCCTGCGGACCTGGCATCCTTTCACTCCCTCCTCTCTACATTTTCCTCCTCTGTCTCTGCTGCTAAAGCCACTTTCTACCATTCTAAATTCCAAGCATCTGCCTCTAACCCTAGGAAGCTCTTTGCCACCTTCTCCTCCCTCCTGAATCCCCCCCCTCCCTCCTCCCTCTCTGCAGATGACTTCGTCAACCATTTTGAAAAGAAGGTCGATGACATCCGATCCTCGTTTGCTAAGTCAAACGACACCGCTGGTTCTGCTCACACTGCCCTACCCTATGCTCTGACCTCTTTCTCCCCTCTCTCTCCAGATGAAATCTCGCGTCTTGTGACGGCCGGCCGCCCAACAACCTGCCCGCTTGACCCTATCCCCTCCTCTCTTCTCCAGACCATTTCCGGAGACCTTCTCCCTTACCTCACCTCGCTCATCAACTCATCCCTGACCGCTGGCTACGTCCCTCCCGTCTTCAAGAGAGCGAGAGTTGCACCCCTTCTGAAAAAACCTACACTCGATCCCTCCGATGTCAACAACTACAGACCAGTATCCCTTCTCTCTTTTCTCTCCAAAACTCTTGAGCGTGCCGTCCTTGGCCAGCTCTACCGCTATCTCTCAGAATGACCTTCTTGATCCAAATCAGTCAGGTTTCAAGACTAGTCATTCAACTGAGACTGCTCTTCTCTGTATCACGGAGGCGCTCCGCACTGCTAAAGCTAACTCTCTCTCCTCTGCTCTCATCCTTCTAGACCTATCGGCTGCCTTCGATACTGTGAACCATCAGATCCTCCTCTCCACCCTCTCCGAGTTGGGCATCTCCGGCGCGGCCCACGCCTGGATTGCGTCCTACCTGACAGGTCGCTCCTACCAGGTGGCGTGGCGAGAATCTGTCTCCTCACCACGCGCTCTCACCACTGGTGTCCCCCAGGGCTCTGTTCTAGGCCCTCTCTTATTCTCGCTATACACCAAGTCACTTGGCTCTGTCATAACCTCACATGGTCTCTCCTATCATTGCTATGCAGACGACACACAATTAATCTTCTCCTTTCCCCCTTCTGATGACCAGGTGGCGAATCGCATCTCTGCATGTCTGGCAGACATATCAGTGTGGATGACGGATCACCACCTCAAGCTGAACCTCAGCAAGACGGAGCTCCTCTTCCTCCCGGGGAAGGACTGCCCGTTCCATGATCTCGCCATCACGGTTGACAACTCCATTGTGTCCTCCTCCCAGAGCGCTAAGAACCTTGGCGTGATCCTGGACAACACCCTGACGTTCTCAACTAACATCAAGGCGGTGTCCCGTTCCTGTAGGTTCATGCTCTACAACATCCGCAGAGTACGACCCTGCCTCACACAGGAAGCGGCGCAGGTCCTAATCCAGGCACTTGTCATCTCCCGTCTTGATTACTGCAACTCGCTGTTGGCTGGGCTCCTGCCTGTGCCATTAAACCCCTACAACTCATCCAGAACGCCGCAGCCCGTCTGGTGTTCAACCTTCCCAAGTTCTCTCACGTCACCCCGCTCCTCCGCTCTCTCCACTGGCTTCCAGTTGAAGCTCGCATCCGCTACAAGACCATGGTGCTCGCCACGGAGCTGTGAGGGGAACGGCACCTCAGTACCTCCAGGCTCTGATCAGGCCCTACACCCAAACAAGGGCACTGCGTTCATCCACCTCTGGCCTGCTCGCCTCCCTACCACTGAGGAAGTACAGTTCCCGCTCAGCCCAGTCAAAACTGTTCGCTGCTCTGGCCCCCAATGGTGGAACAAACTCCCTCACGACGCCAGGACAGCGGAGTCAATCACCACCTTCCGGAGACACCTGAAACCCCACCTCTTCAAGGAATACCTAGGATAGGGTAAGTAAGGGTAAGTAATCCTTCTCACCCCCCTTCTCCCCCAACAAGATTTAGATGCAAGTGGCTGTTCCACTGGTTGTCATAAGGTGTATGCACCAATTTGTAAGTCGCTCTGGATAAGAGCGTCTGCTAAATGACTTAAATGTAAATGTAAATGTAATCATGGAACGGGCAGTCCTTCCCCGGGAGGAAGAGCAGCTCCGTCTTGCCGAGGTTCAGCTTGAGGTGGTGATCCGTCATCCACACTGATATGTCTGCCAGACATGCAGAGATGCGATTCGCCACCTGGTCATCAGAAGGGGAAAGGAGAAGATTAATTGTGTGTCGTCTGCATAGCAATGATAGGAGAGACCATGTGAGGTTATGACAGAGCCAAGTGACTTGGTGTATAGCGAGAATAGGAGAGGGCCTAGAACAGAGCCCTGGGGACACCAGTGGTGAGAGCGCGTGGTGAGGAGACAGATTCTCGCCACGCCACCTGGTAGGAGCGACCTGTCAGGTAGGACGCAATCCAAGCGTGGGCCGCGCCGGAGATGCCCAACTCGGAGAGGGTGGAGAGGAGGATCTGATGGTTCACAGTATCGAAGGCAGCCGATAGGTCTAGAAGGATGAGAGCAGAGGAGAGAGAGTTAGCTTTAGCAGTGCGGAGCGCCTCCGTGATACAGAGAAGAGCAGTCTCAGTTGAATGACTAGTCTTGAAACCTGACTGATTTGGATCAAGAAGGTCATTCTGAGAGAGATAGCGGGAGAGCTGGCCAAGGACGGCACGTTCAAGAGTTTTGGAGAGAAAAGAAAGAAGATACAAAAGATTTCCCAAGCTTTAAACATCCCAAGGAGCACTGTGCAAGCGATAATATTGAAATGGAAGGAGTATCAGACCACTGCAAATTTACCAAGACCTGGCCGTCCCTCTAAACTTTCAGCTCATACAAAGGAGAAGACTGATCAGAGATGCAGCCAAGAGGCCCATGATCACTCTGGATGAACTGCAGAGATCTACAGCTGAGGTGGGAGACTCTGTCCATAGGACAACAATCAGTCATATATTGCACAAAGCTGGCCTTTATGGAAGAGTGGCAAGAAGAAAGCCATTTCTTAAAGATATCCATAAAAAGTGTTGTTTAAAGTTTGCCACGAGCCACCTGGGAGACACACCAAACATGTGGAAGAAGGTGCTCTGGTCAACTTTTTGGCAACAATGCAAAACGTTATGTTTGGCGTAAAAGCAACACAGCTCATCACCCTGAACACACCATCCCCACTGTCAAACATGGTGGTGGCAGCATCATGGTTTGGGCCTGCTTTTCTTCAGCAGGGACAGGGAAGATGGTTAAAATTGATGGGAATATGGATGGAGCCAAATACAGGACCATTCTGGAAGAAAACCAACCTGATGGAGTCTGCAAAAGACCTGAGACTGGGATGGAGATTTGTCTTCCAACAAGACAATGAGCCAAAACATAAAGCAAAATCTACAATGGAATGGTTCAAAAATAAACATATCCAGGTGTTAGAATGGCCAAGTCAAAGTCTAGACCTGAATCCAATCGAGAATCTGTGGAAAAAACTGAACTGCTGTTCACAAATGCTCTCCATCCAACCTCACTGAGCTCGAGCTGTTTTGCAAGGAGGAATGGGAAAAAAATTCAGTCTCTCGATGTGCAAAACTGATAGAGACATACCCCAAACGACTTACAGCTGTAATCGCAGCAAAAGGTGGCGCTACAAAGTATTAACTTAAGGGGGGCTGAATAATTTTGCACGCCCAATTTTTCAGTTTTTGATTTGTTAAAACAGTTTGAAATATCCAATAAATGTCGTTCCACTTCATGATTGTGTCCCACTTGTTGTTGATTCTTCACAAAAAAATATAGTTTTATATCTTTATGTTTGAAGCCTGAAATGTGGCAAAAGGTCGCAAAGTTCAAGGGGGCCGAATACAAGGCACTGTATGTAGATCTGATCATATTAAGTATGTAGACATTGAGTGGATTTGAATGTCAACCTCTTTTGCATGGAAGCATTGGCTTCATCTGAACAGAAAGTGTGTAGACTTTCTAACTTGTATCACATAGTTTGCTGTTGGGTTGAGGAACATGTCAGTACCTAGAATAGAGTGAAAACAGTCTGGTTAAAACTCAAATCATGTTTTAATTATTGATGTACTTGGTGGCAGTATCAAAATGTAAACAGTTACAGTATTTATCGTTTTGCACATTCTGCAGTCTAAAATTATTTATGACCTGCATATTCACCCATTGAGCATGTTTGGGATGTTCTGGATCGATGTGTACAACAGCGTGTTCCAGTTCCTGACAATATCCAGCAACTTCGCACAGCCATTGAAGAGGAGTGGGACCACATTCCACAGGCCACAATCAACAGCCTGATCAACGCTGCATGAGGCAGATGGTAGCCGCACCAGATACTGACTGGTTTTCTGATCCATCCCCCTCCTTTTTTTTTTTAAAGGTATCTGTGACCAACAGATGCATATCTGTATTCCCAGTCATGTGAAATCCATAGATTCAGGCCTAATGAATTTATTTCAATTGACTGACTTCCATATATGAGCTTTAACTCAATCAAATCTTTGAAATTGTTGCATGTTGCGTTTATATTTTTATTCAATATACATGCAAACCCACTTTTAAATTCATAACATACTCATTCAAACGGCAATAACATTTGTTGGCTATAAACTGAAGCTTAGTGCTAACACCGAGGCAGAAACCAAACCATGGCAAATCAAAAAGCAATACACAGTACATGTGATGCAAATATGTCAGAATTTCACAAATTGGTGTATCAAATCCAGTTTTCCTGCATAGACTATAGAGTAGACAATCACTGAACGAAATTAAGATCTATATCGCTCTTTTAAAACCAAATGACTTCATAGGACTTCATTGTTATCCAAACTAACGGGTTGAAGTTTTCTGTTGTTGCAGATGATCGGATATTCAGGTAGGGCCTAGTGACCATTTACCATTCACGCTGTCATACAGGGTGAGGGGGTCACCACCGATGGTCTCCGGTGGCCCAATAAGACCAGGTGAGGCAACAGTAGACTTCCCTGTCAGCACATGCGCCTCACTGAAGTACAGGTACTCTTCATCAGCCAAGCCCCTCCACAGCTTCTCTGTCCCATGTACGCTGGACATTTTAGAAAATGTATATAAAAAAAACCCAACCTGAAATATAACATTTACATAAGTATTCAGAACCTTTACTCAGCACTTTGTTGAAGCACCTTTTCCAGTGATTAAAGCATCAAGTCTTCTTGGGTATGACGCTACAACGCTTGGCACATCTGTATTTGGGGAGTTTTGCCCATTGTTCTCTGCAGATTGAACTACCAACGAGACATTAAAAAACGGTAATATCTTATGCTTCACGGAGACGTGGTTTAACGACTACACTATCAACATACAGCTGGCTGGTTATAACTAGTAAATAGTAGCCTACATCAAAGTGTATTTAAATCATTTCTAATTTGTTAACTTCTGCTAGTTAGTTTTTGATACCATGTGGGTTTTAGCTTGCTTGAGACTGCTACCATACATGTTTCATTTTAAAACATTTATCTTACAAAGGAGTTGTTTAATCTAACTGCTTAACTATTTATCTGTACATGGAATTGTATTTGTTTTTTTTGCACATTTTTTTCTAATCTTTACAGGAAAATGCCACGGGCACTATCTGATGTGTAGAGACATTGCACTGCAGCTAATGTAGAAGGAAATGATGTGTACATTTGCAAATACTGTGCCAAATTATATATGTGAAGAATGCAACAAAGATGCAGAATCATCTGGCAATGTCCATAAAGTTCCCCCAGCACTCGCTCACAACAAGCAACCTCTGACAAAAGTCCCTCTACTTCTATTCGAGGTGAAAATGATGAATCAGACACCTTAACGATAGCAACAGCTCGCTCCAGCAATCATACGTTTTTTTGACTCAATGGTGGAACGTAGTCAGAGAAATACTGATGGATGTCTTGCTCGAGCTGTGTATGCAACTGGTTCACCTCTGATGCTCACAGGCAATGTGTATTGGAAGAGATTTCTTCTTTTTTTCTCTTCTTTTTTAAAAATTGTACCCCTTTTTCTCCCCAATTTCATGGTATCCAATTGTTTTTAGTAGCTACTATCTTGTCTCATCGCTACAACTCCCGTACGGGCTCGGGAGAGACGAAGGTTGAAAGTCATGCGTCCTCCGATACACAACCCAACCAAGACCTGTAAGTAATATGGTTATTGTCAAGAAACCAGACAAGCTACGGATATGCATTGATCCTAAACATCTCAACCGGGCTTTGTGACGTTCACATTACATTATGATCACGTTGGAGAATGTTCTTTACAAGCTCCCGAAGGCCAGAGTCTTCACGCTCATGGACGCCAGAGATGCCTTCCTGCAGTGCAAGCTCAACGAGCCCAGCAGCTACATGACTACCTTTTGGACACCCTGGGGCAGGAAGAGGTGGTTGAAGCTCTGTGGAAGAGATGGTTGGTGTCTCTGTGGCTCCAGATGTGTATCAGCGGAAACGGCACAAGCTGTTGATGGGGACTCAGTGGCATGGAACCCATAGCAGATGACATCCTCATAGTGGGCTGTGGGGACAGTGATGAGGAGGCAGAATGTGACCATGACGCCAAGCTGCTGGCCCTGATGGTCAGATGCAGACAGGTCAAGCTAAGGCTAAGTATAAAAAAGCTTCAGTTGAAGGTGCCAGATGTCCACTTACATGGGCACATCTTGTCCTCCACCAGATTGAATGCGGATCCTGAAAAAGTGAAGGGTGTCTTTGAACCCCCCTCCCCATCTGTCATGAAGGCAGTGCAGCACTCCTGTCATGATTCAGAGTGACTCAAGCCAGTATAGACTTGGCTGTTGCCTCGTGCAGGAGGGCCAGCCTGTGGCATTCGCCTCTCTGGCACTCACTCCAACAGAGTAGAACTATGCCCAGATAGAGAAGGAGTGCTCCAGCATTGTTGCATGCCAACGCTTCCACCACTACCTGTATGGGCGCGACAATATTACCGCAGATCACAAGCCCCTTATTGCTATATTCAGCAAGCCTCTCCTGAATGCCCCTAAACGACTGCAGAGCATGCTACTGGCCCAACAAAACTACAACCTCAAGGTGGTGTATAAGCCAGGGCCAGAGATGTATGTGAGTGACACGCTCAGCAGGGCTGCATCAGGCACACGCTCTATGCATGAACAACACAACACGCAGTGTGCAGCTTACAAACAGAGCAAGTGGATGTTGAACACATCAACCAGGCTGACTACCTCAATGTTACGGATCAGCGCCTTATACAAATCAGACAGCACATAGACAGGGACGAGCAACTCCAGGAATTGAGGTCTGTGATTCTGATGGGCTGGCACCCCAATTCTCCGGATTTGAGTTCTGAAAATTTGCTGCAGAATGGGAATTCGAGCACGTCACCTCATCACCACGACACCCAAAAGCTAATGGGAAGGCGGAGTCGGCAGTCAAAATCGCAAAGAACCTCTGCAAAAAAGCTCTACGAGAGGGCAAAGATGCCTGGAAAGCAATCCTGCAGTGGCGCAATACCCCGACAGAAGGCAAGGAAAGCAGCCCGGCCCAGCGCCTCATGGCACGGCGCTTAAGCCAGCACTCTCCTGGAGCCATGTGTGGTGACAGACGTGCTGGTAAAGTTACGTCACAGAAGACAGGTTTCCATGTTCATCTACGACAATTCAGCAAAAGACTTACCTGAGCTCAGGGTGGGTGAAACGGTGCCAATGAAGCTACTACCAGGGGACCGGACGGGCCTCTGGAGACTCGGACCGTGGGTACAGAAAGTGGCACCACGCTCCTACTTGGTCGAAGTGAATGAATCACTGTACCGTCGTAACACTGTACCGTAACACTGTACCGTAACACTGTAACACTGTACCGTAACACTGTAACACTGTACCGTAACACTGTAACACTGTATCACTGTACCGTCAAAAAAACACACATTCTGACCCATCTTTAAAATAGCTGCCAGAAGAAAGTCACACAAAATAAGAAAATATAACTACAAATAAGTAAAGTACAAAACACACACACACACTCTCCCTCTCCCCTGGGAGCTACACACACAGGGGTTTACCTTTGGATTGCTGAGCCAGCGTCTACTCAGAACCCTGATGGTCATAGGGGTCGCATGACAAAAGATGGAACCCCAGCAAGTCACATGGGGCTGAGGCACAGGGGGAAGAGCCAGGGGATCACAGGTCTGCCGCTCCCTCACCCATCAATACTCCCCTTAGACAGTCAGGTGACACGCCTGTGCGGGAACCCGCAGTCCTCGCAGACAAGCCCCCTGTCTTTTCACGCTGCGGGCGTCTGTCCCAGCCACCAAAAATAATTAAATCGGTAGGATTCCCATTAGGGATTGTTGACAGACAGAGATAAAAGTGAAGAGAGTATCAAAATGTGTTAAGTTCTTACTTGAACAGTTTAGTTTTCTTTTCATGTTGGAAATTATTACTAGGTTTGTTTTGTTAGGGAATTGACAGCTCCTGTCCTATTTTATAAAAAGGAGATGTTATGGGTGTAAGATGGCACACTGATGCCATCTGTTGGTAAATGTTAATTACTGCAACTCCGGTGTTTTGCAATGTACTGAACTAGAATGTTACTCTCAAAATGCTTCTTCTGTCTTGTCATTTAATAACATTCAAACGAAGATGGGCTTCACATACTGAGAAATAGGGGCACTGTTTCTCTCGCTCGGATGCTTTCTCTAGTAAAATTACATCCAGCCTCTTGCGAATTGAAGGACAGTTATGAAACACAGAGACAGGAAAGATTTTTTTTAAATTGTAATGTTTTGCTTGGTATTTTTTTGGGGGGAAGCCTTGGTTTCCCTTGGCCTCGTGAATACACGCCACTGTTGAAAGCAAGTCTAAAAAGCGGTATATCTGTTCTGTGTGCTATTTATATGCTTCCCGTTCTTAAGTTTTGTTTTTGCGTCTTTTACGTTCAAACAGCTGAAAGTACAATACTTTTGGTTAAGGAAAATACATTTCACAGCGGTTTAGATGGTACAGTGATTCTATACTTGCTTGTTTTGTCACAAACTGAAATGAGGCAAACTATTCGAATTTTAGCAACCAGGAAATCGCTACTGCATAGTGCAACTGTGAAGGAAACCAGTGAAAGTTATCAGAAAGAAGAAACTTAAAAACGCCCCCTTTTGTATGCAAAGAAATACGCACTCAAATAGGCTTACAAAACAATACTAATAGTTTGAAGTATGCACACTGTAAGAAAGTGTTCATACACGTTGCAAGTGTAGGCCTATTCCTTTCAATAATAAATAATAAATAATAATTTTCAGACGACAATGCACAGGATAAAATAGGGTGATGCGCGATACCGATCAAGTTGCAATGTCATATTACATGGTTTCACCAGAATCAAAAGCGAAACTAAACCCGCTACCGCACCTACAGTGAATATATGTGTTGTTTGTCATTTGAAGTTGTTCGGGCAGGATGGCAGAAGCCTACGCATTTGCCCTGCTTGTTGAGTTGGAGAGGAATCCCAATATTCCCAAACTGAAAAACAAGTTGGTAAAATATTTCCAAAGTAAAAAGTCTAACGGTGGTGATTGTCTTGTGGAATACGAAGATGGACAAGAAGCAGTAGTGCGGTTCAAAACTGAGGAGGGTAAGTTATAGCAACTGTAAATGTTTGTTTTAAACAGCCTGTATCACCTATTGGTTAGAGATGACATTCAACCAATGTTGTTAAGGAAGTTCGAAATGTACTTGTGCCTACCCTGCCCATCATATGATTAACTCAAAATAATGTTTACAACCACACATAATAACGGTAGCGACCTAGTGTTTATAAACGTGGATATCGAATTTTACACAGCATTCTTTTGTGGCACTGATGACACGCATGGCTACTGGCCAGAAGGTTGAGGGATCAAGTCACATTCCTGTGTTTCTGTGCCAATGCACCACACATCCAACAAACAAAGCATACCGACTTCTGGCACTTCAATATCACAGGAGGTTGGTGGCACCTTAATTGGGGAGATGGGTTCATGGTAATGGCCGCCGTGGAATCGATGGAATGGTATCAAACACATTAACTCCGTTCCAGCCATTATTATGAGCCGTCCTCCCCTCAGCAGCCTCCACTGTTCAATATCATGGTTAGCGTTTTCATTTTCAACACCACAACATGATGCTGCCACCCCCGTGCTTCACGGTTGGGATGGTGTTCTTCGGCTTGCAAGCCTCCCCCTTTTCCTCCAAACATAACGATAGTCATTATGGCCAAACAGTTCTATTTTTGATTCATCAGACCAGAGGACATTGCTCCAAAAAGTATGATCTTTGTCCCCATGTGCAGTTGCAAACCGTAGTCTGGCTTTTTTATGGCGGTTTTGGAGCAGTGGCTTCTTCCTTGCTGAGCAGCCTTTCAGGTTATGTTGATACAGGGCTTGTCTTACTGTGGATATAGATCATTTTGTACCCGTTTCCTCCAACATCTCCACAAGGTCCTTTGCTAATTTTCTGGGATTGATTTGCACCAAAGTACGTTCATCTCTAGGTGACAGAAAGCATCTCCATCCTGAGCGGTATGACTGCTGTGTGGTCCCATGGTGTCTATACTTGCGTATTATTGTTTGTACAGATGAACGTGGCACCTTCAGGCCTTTTGAAATTGCTCCCAAGGATGAACCAGACTTGTGGAGGTCTACAATTTATTTTCTGAGGTCTTGGCTGATTTCTTTTGATTTTCCCATTATGTCAAGCAAAGAGGCACTGAGTTAGAAGGTAGCCTTGAAATGTATCCACAAGTACACCTCCAATTGACTGAAATTATGTAATCAGAAGCTTCTAAAGCCATGACATCATTTTCTGGAATTTTCCAAGCTGTTTGAATGCACAGTCAACTTATTGTATGTAAACTTCTGACCCACTGGAATTGTGATACAGTGAATTATAAGTTAAATAATCTGTCTGTAAACAAATGTTGGAAATATTACTTGTGTCATGCACACAGTAGATGTCCTAACCGACTTGCCAAAACTAGTTTGTTAACAAGAAATTTGTGGAGTGGTCCACGACCGGTCTATCGATGTCACCGCATGAAGAGGAATAAACAGACTCACCCCATCGCGATCTCCCCCAAAGGCTAACACTCTAGCCCTAGCTATCTCCTTGCTTGCTAATTCGGCCTGCTAACTGCTAGCTTGTTTAGCTCCGGTCCGCTAACTGCTACCTTGTTTAGCCCCGGCCTACGAACTGTTAGCTTGTTAGCACAGGCCTGCTAACCGTCTGAATCGCCGCGTCCCAAACACTCACTGGACCCATATTTACTTTCTATCTCTTTTCGATTTTTAATTTGTTTATACCTTCCGGAAACCTGCCTCACCCAATGTGATACTCTTCAGTTCCACTCTTCATACCCCTGATACCTCCTTTGTCCCACCTCCCACACATGCGGTGACCTCACCCATTACAACCAGCATGTCCAGAGATACAACCTCTCTCATCATCACCCAGTGCCTGGGCTTACCTCCGCTGTACCCGCACCCCACTGTACCCCTGTCTGCGCATTATGCCCTGAATATATTCTACCATGCCCAGAAACCTGCTCCTCTTATTCTCTGTCCCCAACGCTCTAGACGACCAGTTTTGATAGCCTTTAGCCGCACCCTCATACTACTCCTTCTCTGTTCCGCGGGTGATGTGGAGGTAAACCCAGGCCCTGCATGTCCCCAAGCACCCTCATTTGTTGACTCCTGTGATCGAAAAAGCCTTGGTTTCACGCATGTCAACATCAGAAGCCTCCTCCCTAAGTTTGTTTTACTCACTGCTTTAGCACACTCTGCTAACCCTGATGTCCTTGCCGTGTCTGAATCCTGGCTCAGGAAGGCCACCAAAAATTCAGAGATTTCCATACCCAACTATAACATCTTCCGTCAAGATAGAACTGCCAAAGGGGGAGGAGTTGCAGTCTACTGCAGAGATAGCCTGCAAAGTAATGTCATACTTTCCAGGTCCATACCCAAACAGTTCAAACTACTAATTTTGAAAATTACTCTCTCCAGAAATAAGTCTCTCACTGTTGCCGCCTGCTACCGACCCCCCTCAGCTCCCAGCTGTGCCCTGGACACCATTTGTGAATTGATCGCCCCCCATCTAGCTTCAGAGTTTGTTCTGTTAGGTGACCTAAACTGGGATATGCTTAACACCCCGGCAGTCCTACAATCTAAGCTAGATGCCCTCAATCTCACACAAATCATCAAGGAACCCACCAGGTACAACCCTAACTCTGTAAACAAGGGCACCCTCATAGACGTCATTCTGACCAACTGGCCCTCCAAATACACCTCCGCTGTCTTCAACCAGGATCTCAGCGATCACTGCCTCATTGCCTGTATCCGCTACGGAGCCGCAGTCAAACGACCACCCCTCATCACTGTCAAACGCTCCCTAAGACACTTACATTTACATTACATTTAAGTCATTTAGCAGACGCTCTTATCCAGAGCGACTTACAAATTGGTGCATTCACCTTATGACATCCAGTGGAACAGCCACTATACAATAGTGCATCTAAAACTTTTAGGGGGGTGAGAAGGATTACTTTATCCTATCCTAGGTATTCCTTAAAGAGGTGGGGTTTCAGGTGTCTCCGGAAGGTGGTGATTGACTCCGCTGTCCTGGCGTCGTGAGGGAGTTTGTTCCACCATTGGGGAGCCAGAGCAGCGAACAGTTTTGACTGGGCTGAGCGGGAACTGTACTTCCTCAGTGGTAGGGAGGCGAGCAGGCCAGAGGTGGATGAACGCAGTGCCTTTGTTTGGGTGTAGGGCCTGATCAGAGCCTGGAGGTACTGAGGTGCCGTTCCCCTCACAGCTCCATAGGCAAGCACCATGGTCTTGTAGCGGATGCGAGCTTCAACTGGAAGCCAGTGGAGAGAGCGGAGGAGCGGGGTGACGTGAGAGAACTTGGGAAGGTTGAACACCAGACGGGCTGCGGCGTTCTGGATGAGTTGTAGGGGTTTAATGGCACAGGCAGGGAGCCCAGCCAACAGCGAGTTGCAGTAATCCAGACGGGAGATGACAAGTGCCTGGATTAGGACCTGCGCCGCTTCCTGTGTGAGGCAGGGTCGTACTCTGCGGATGTTGTAGAGCATGAACCTACAGGAACGGGCCACCGCCTTGATGTTAGTTGAGAACGACAGGGTGTTGTCCAGGATCACGCCAAGGTTCTTAGCGCTCTGGGAGGAGGACACAATGGAGTTGTCAACCGTGATGGCGAGATCATGGAACGGGCAGTCCTTCCCCGGAAGGAAGAGCAGCTCCGTCTTGCCGAGGTTCAGCTTGAGGTGGTGATCCGTCATCCACACTGATATGTCTGCCAGACCTGCCAGAGATGCGATTCGCCACCTGGTCATCAGAAGGGGGAAAGGAGAAGAAGGTAGCACTTCTGTGAGCAGGCCTTTCTAATCGACCTGGCCCGGGTATCCTGGAAGGACATTGACCTCATCCCGTCAGTTGAGGATGCCTGGTCATTCTTTAAAAGTAACTTCCTCACCATTTTAGATAAGCATGCTCCGTTCAAAAAATGCAGAACTACGAACAGATACAGCCCTTGGTTCACTCCAGACCTGACTGCCCTCGACCAGCACAAAAACATCCTGTGGCGGACTGCAATAGCATCAAATAGTCCCCGCGATATGCAACTGTTCAGGGAAGTCAAGAACCAATACACGCAGTCAGTCAGGAAAGCTAAGGCCAGCTTCTTCAGGCAGAAGTTTGCATCCTGTAGCTCCAACTTCAAAAAGTTCTGGGACACTGTGAAGTCCATGGAGAACAAGAGCACCTCCTCCCAGCTGCCCACTGCACTGAGGCTAGGTAACACAGTCACCACCGATAAATCCATGATTATCGAAAACTTCAAAAAGCATTTCTCAACGGCTGGCCATGCCTTCCGCCTGGCTACTCAAACCTCGGCCAACAGCTCCACCCCCCCCGCAGCTCCTCGTCCAAGCCTCTCCAGGTTCTCCTTTACCCAAATCCAGATAGCAGATGTTCTGAAAGAGCTGCAAAACCTGGACCCGTACAAATCAGCTGGGCTTGACAATCTGGACCCTCTATTTCTGAAACTATCCGCCGCCATTGTCGCAACCCCTATTACCAGCCTGTTCAACCTCTCTTTCATATGAGATCCCCAAGGATTGGAAAGCTGCCGCAGTCATCCCCCTCTTCAAAGGGGGAGACGCCCTGGACCCAAACTGTTACAGACCTATATCCATCCTGCCCTGCCTATCTAAGGTCTTCGAAAGCCAAGTCAACAAACAGGTCACTGACCATCTCGAATCCCACCGTACCTTCTCCGCTGTGCAATCTGGTTTCCGAGCCTGTCACGGGTGCACCTCAGCCACACTCAAGGTACTAAACGATATCATAACCGCCATCGATAAAAGACAGTACTGTGCAGCCGTCTTCATCGACCTTGCCAAGGCTTTCGACTCTGTCAATCACCATATTCTTATCGGCAGACTCAGTAGCCTCGGTTTTTCGGATGACTGCCATGCCTGGTTCACCAATTACTTTGCAGACAGAGTTCAGTGTGTCAAATCGGAGGGCATGCTGTCCGGTCCTCTGGCAGTCTCTATGCGGGTGCCACAGGTTTCAATTCTCGGGCCGACTCTTTTCTCTGTATATATCAATGATGTTGCTCTTGCTGCGGGCGATTCCCTGATCCACCTCTACACAGACGACACCATTCTATATACTTTCGGCCCGTCATTGCACACTGTGCTATCTAACCTCTAAACGAGCTTCAATGCCATACAACACTCCTTCCGTGGCCTCCAACTGCTCTTAAACGCTAGTAAAACCAAATGCATGCTTTTCAACCGATCGCTGCCTGCACCAGCATGCCCGACTAGCATCACCACCCTGGATGGTTCCGACCTTGAATATGTGGACATCTATAAGTACCTAGGTGTCTGGCTAGACTGCAAACTCTCCTTCCAGACTCATATCAAACATCTCCAATCGAAAATCAAATCAAGAGTCTGCTTTCTATTCCGCAACAAAGCCCCCTTCACTCACGCCGCCAAGCTTACCCTAGTAAAACTGACTATCCTACCGATCCTCGACTTCGGCGATGTCATCTACAAAATGGCTTCCAACACTCTACTCAGCAAACTGGATGCAGTTTATCACAGTGCCATCCGTTTTGTCACTAAAGCACCTTATACCACCCACCACTGCGACTTGTATGCTCGAGTCGGCTGGCCCTCACTACATATTCGTCGCCAGACCCACTGGCTCCAGGTCATCTACAAGTCCATGCTAGGTAAAGCTCCGCCTTATCTCAGTTCACTGGTCATGATGGCCACACCCATCCGTAGCACGCGCTCCAGCAGGTGTATCTCACTGATCATCCCTAAAGCCAACACCTCATTTGGCCGCCTTTCGTTCCAGTACTCTGCTGCCTGTGACTGGAACGAATTACAAAGATCGCTGAAGTTGGAAACTTCTCCCTCACCAACTTCAAACATCTGCTATCTGAGCAGATAACCGATCGCTGCAGCTGTACATAGTCTATTGGTAAATAGCCCACCCATTTTTACCTACCTCATCCCCATACTGTTTTTATTTATTTACTTTTCTGCTCTTTTGCACACTAATATCTCTACCTGTACATGACCATCTGATCATTTATCACTTCAGTGTTAATCTGCAAAATTGTAATTATTCGCCTACCTCCTCATGCCGTTTGCACACATTGTATATAGACTCCCCTTTTTTTTCTACTGTGTTATTGACTTGTTAATTGTTTACTCCATGTGTAACTCTGTGTTGTCTGTTCACACTGCTATGCTTTATCTCGGCCAGGTCGCAGTTGCAAATGAGAACTTGTTCTCAACTAGCCTACCTGGTTAAATAAAGGTGAAATAAAAAAATTAAAAATAAAAAACAAGTTTTAATGACTCTGACCTTGTATGTAGACTTCCGACTTCAACCGTATGTAGTAAAACCTGCAAAAGGGCAAATGTAAACCAGGCAAAAAACACGCTGCCCTCCCCTGTGCCCAATAAAAAATAAACACACAACCCTCCCCAAAGCAAAGTAAAAAGTTTGACAACCTTCCCCTATTTTGGACCCCCTCCCCAGTAAATTATGAACTATCCCTTACATTGTTATTACATTGTTATTCATGGCTGAATGGGTTTTGAACATTGCATCATTAGTAGCGGTTCTTTTCTGTCCCATGCACAGTCAGGCATAGAGTTCTTGAGAAGCAGGAGCACGAGATCAGGTTGGATCGAGGGGTGCTGAAACTGACCGTTGGTCTGCTATCAGATGATGTCCCAAAGAATGTAAAGGTCAGTAGTGTCCTGATTGTGAACCATAGGCTATTCTTCTCTCTTACAGCCAGATTGTGCAGATGCACTACCAGTTCCCTATTTTTACCAACTGAGTCTTTGTTCTGAATTTTCAAAGTTTTAAGTGACAATTTTATAGCCAATCATGTGACTATGTTGACCAATCTCAATGCTGTATTAAATACATAACACAATATTTTTTTATATTTAGGAAACACAGTCTCCTGTCACCTCAGGCAAGTATCAAACATTTCATTTTTTGATTAACATCTATAGTTGTTTGGCAGCTAACAAGGCAGGCAATATTAAACACTCATATTGGGCTCCCGAGTGGCGCAACGGTCTAAGACACTGCATCTCAGTGCTAGAGGCGTCACGACAGACACCCTTGTTCGAATCCAGGCTGTATCACAATCGGCCGTGATTGGGAGTCCCATAGGGCGGCGCACAATTGGCCCAGCGTCGTCCGGGTTTGGCCAGTGTAGGCCGTCATTGTAAATAAGAATTTGTTCTTAACTGACTGGCCTCGTTAAATAAAGGTTAAATAAAAATATATATATATTAAACTAATCAACATGCCATACTATGCAAACATTTGTGTTATTACAAGAAATTGTGGTATTATAAGACATGACATATACATGTCTTTGAACAGGGTATGGTAGTAGGTGCTAGGGGTACCGGTCTGTGTCAAGAACCTCTGGGTTTTTCATGCTCAACAGTTTCCCATGTGTATCAAGAATGGTCCACAACCTTAAGGACATCAGCCATCTTGACACAACTGTGGGAAGCATTGGAGTCAACATGGGCCATCATCTCTGTGGAAAGTTTTCGACACCTTGTATAGTCCATGCCCCGACGAATTGAAGCTGTTCTGAGAGCCTGGGTGGGGGGTTTCTTTACATGTTTTATACACTCAGTGTATGTACTTGCATGCTTACATGTTATAAAGAATAACACCTGCAGGCTTTAAGTAAAGTGTTACCCACAATTCAGCAGGTTATAGGGAGCCAATTGACAGCCAGCTCATGGCGTCAGCTAAGAGGAAGGCAGAGGCTGATGCTCAGCAGGAATTACTAGGCTTCAAAAAGCAAGCTGTTGGTTAGTAGGCTAAAATAATATCTCAGAATTTCTCAAGTGGTGCAGGGTTGTGGGGGATTCCTGTTGGTTGGTGTCTGACCTGATTTAATTTTTTTTAAGTAAAGATTTTTTATTGGGCTATTCGCAATAACATTTGAAAGGGTTAAATGGGTCGCAGTACAACGTTTTGGGAACCACTAGTGTATGTGAAAGGAATGTTTTCTATAATTATACATAATTATATAATGTTTAACTATACGACACAAAAGTTTGCATTCTATACCATGGTTAAGTTAACATACTATAACTGATTTGGCTGAGCAGTGGTTAATAATATATTGATAAAGTTGTATTACAGTTGTTGTTGTAGAAATCAACAAAGTAGTCGTAAACCTCCAAAAATACATGGTCTTATCATTCTCAGATGCTACTGACTCAAAAGACTTACCAACGAGTGGGGTTGGAGATGGACACACTCCCCTTACTGAGCCACAGACAGAGATGGAGATTGAACCGATGGAAGTCGAGGAAAAGCTGGTGTCCACCTCAGCCGTGTTGGGGAACATTGAGGAGAGCATGAACAAGGAGTTCCTGGAGATGCTGATAGAGAACATCCTGAGTTCGTATAACACCTCTGGTTCTGACTCTCCTACTGCAACTCAAACCTTCAGTCTGGAGATCCTGACACCTGTCCTAGACACCGGCTTGGCTGTGGTGACTTTCCAAAATGGAAAAGGTAAACAATAAGAATGATTTGTTGTTTTTCCACCTTAAAGATAGAATCAGCATTATGACATTGCCATGAGCAGCACTGCAGACATTGCGATGAGGGCGACGCAAGACTTTGCTCGCATACATTCACACAGATTATGTTGCGCACGCGCACAGGTTCACATCACACTGCTACAAGGTGGAAGCTACGGGACTAAAACAGCTGAGAAGTTTTGCCTTGCTCTTCCACCCAATATGTTTACTTTGTGCATTGACGTAATCCCGCGGAGTCTACCTGTAATAGAATTTACTGCTTGTAAATCTCCTGAATGACTCAAAATGTAAATACCATTTTGAGAGGTATATAATGTTCTCCTTCACATACAACACGCCATCAAAGACACCAACTATTTACTGAATGTTATGACTTCGTATCTCTTGAAAACAATGCCACATATCTCATCAGCATACTCTACTACTTGTCTTATTTGTCAGAGACTGAGAACTTCATCACCAGCTGCACCAGCAACAGGATGTTCAGACAGAAACGACTATCTGTTACACTCCTGGAACTCACCACAAAAGTGAAAGTTGAAAACATAAATCCAAATGTTAGTTCAGACCACCTCCAACTGTTATTTGGAAAAGGGGGCGAGGAGGTGGAAGACGCTGAAATGAATGAAGAGGACCAATCAGCAATCCTCACCTTTCAAGATCCTAAAGGTAAAAACAGTACTAAGAGAAAGCAGAATGATTTTTCCATAGGGTGCAGGGGCAAAAAAAATGTACGGCTTATTTAGGTATGTTTCTATTAATAATGATTTACGATTTGTTACTCAACTTGTCTATAATTAGATTAGGCTATATGCAGTTTCTCTCCGGTCATACCTTGTTGCCCTAGAAGACTAACTGAATCGGTACCTACAAGAATACATTTAACAAATTGCTAGAATTAATGCATCAATACTCTAGTTGACATCGGTAAAGTAGATGTCTCTCTTCCGTTTTTGCATGTCGCAGAGCGATTACTTTTAAGGGTGAAAATCGAACACGGGAAGGATTCATCCTGTGCAAATGTTCACCTCTTAAGGAAATGAAGGCTGTGAACATTCTAACATGTTTCTCATAAGATTTCAGTTTGTCTTGGATGCATCATTTTATTTGATTAAATATTGTCAGATTATATGTAAGTCAAAATCGCATGTTTAAAGGCACATGTGCATTCAGATGGTGGAAAAAAAATAGCTCTTATTTCTCCCTCCTGTTCCTAAGACAAAATTAACGATTGGTGTATAATTCTACTGCAATACATGCTTCATTCTCTATTAGGTAATTGTATATTTGGCGATATGTGAGAAGTTAGGTCTACAGTCAGTGTCCAGAGTTCAATGACTATTCCTTTAACACATCAAAGCTGCGGTAGAGCAGGGGGGCTGCCTCTCCTGCCGCCCCCTACTTCTGCCGTCCTTGGTACTACATAGTTATGTTATGACAAAATTATATTTCATAATGTATGAGGAATAATCCAATATTATGTGTTTTTTTATTAGCTGTTCACAGAGTCCTAGAGAAACCACATTACATCGAGAAGCAGCCTCTCAAGGCTTTCCCCTTCTATGATTCTCTGGGAACGGCCTTGTACGGCAAAGACAGACCCACATTGAAACTCCCTTCTGCCTTCACCGAAAACATCAACCAGGCAATTTGGAGATACCTCTGTGACAACCAGGAAGCTGCAGAGACCATCCACAAGGAAATGAGCAAACACTTCTGCAATGTAGACTTCCAACAACCTACCATCAAGTTAAGCCCACTGCCATCTCTACTCAAACAGAAGGGTGTGAAACCCAAGCACTTACAACAATGGAAGGACACCACCAAAGTTGCCTTAATCCAAGCCTTGTCTAACTTTAAATCATTGGAGCTCCATGTTCAGGACACTGCATGGGAAGAGTCTGAAGGGGAGATCCTCAAGGCAGTGTCTGGGGAGGCCGTGATGGTAGTCCATGAAGAGACCAGAGGTGTTCTGGCAGTGGTAGGATTGGTAGAAGATGTGGACCGGCTCAGGCAGACACTGGATGGGATCATGGACAGGATTTCTAGAAGAATCAAGAGGGAGAAGATGAGCATAACAGAGGAGTTCCCTCTGGTTCCATCAATCTACCAGGTACTGTTGCATGGCGGCCTGCTGGACAAGATTGTTGGTGAATTCCCAGAGTTGAAGCTGACGTATAATCAAGAGAGCCAGAGTGTGACCATCTATGGGTTGATGCAAGAGGTGTTGTGTGCTAACAGAAAGCTTGCAGGTGAAGTAGTAGCCCTGAAACAAAAGCTGGTGGAATTGGATGACTACGTCCTTGAGTTCCTGCAGGAAGAAAACCAGGAAAAGGTAACCAGTTCCCTTCTGACCTTACAGCGCATCAATGCAGCACTAAAAATAGAGAGAAAAGGAGTGCATCTTCTGGCTGTCTCTGAGGAGGCCCTGTGCGAAGCAGAACATCAGCTGCATACGCTTTTGATTTCTCAATACATAGATGTAGAAGACTCCGATCTCCTGAGGATGTCCAAGTGGAAGGATATTGCCAAACGTTTGGAGGAAGCTTCAAACACTCCTTTCAGGAAAGTTATGGTCCAGACTGGTGACTATTCAGGACAACAAGTGGTAGTGTCTGGCTACAAGGAAACTGTTCTCTTAGTTTGTAATGAATTGGTTGATTTCTTACACCAAAATGCTCATGTTGATGAAACTATCGAAGTTAAGCCTGAGGCTATTGTTAAATTCATCCAGGAACAACACAGGGATGCTTGGTCTGATAAAGTCAGAGATAGTGGAGTTAAAGTTTCTTTCAAGGATGAGGCTATTTACCTGAGTGGCACCAGAGTTCACGTAACAGATTCCAAGGCATTATTCGAAAACTTGTTATCCTCCACATTCTTTGACGCCTTGAGAATCTCCAAGCCTGGAGCAAAGAAGTTCTTCCAGGACAATGAGCCCATGTATGTTGACACAGTCATGAATCAGACAGGCTGTGTGGTCCAGCTGGTTGAAGAAGAGTATGATGGCAATGGCGGACAAGGCATAAAGCTAGCAGGAGGAGGAATGAAACCTACCTACCAGCTTCAAACACCAGATGGGGTGGAGATAGCCGTTTGCAAAGCAGACATGTGCAAATATTCTGTACACGCTGTTGTCAATGCCGCTGCACTGGACCTGAAGCACAGTGGAGGTCTTGCAGGAGCTCTTCTGGATACTGCTGGCCCTCAACTGCAGGATGAGTGCAACCAGATCATCAAGAACAAGGGTCAGCTCAAGCCAGGGGACTGTGTCATCACTGGTGCAGGAGGGAAGCTCCACTGCAAGCACATCATTCATGCAGTGGGACCCAGGTTTGACCAGGCAAACCCCCAGAAGGCCATAGGACAGTTGAGGAGGGCGGTGAAAGGGAGTCTGGATCTAGCAGAGACCCACAACTGCCTGTATGTGGCGCTTCCTGCTATTAGCTCCGGGAATCTAGGCTTTCCTCTGACCCTGTGTGCAGACACCATCGTCAAAGCTGTTAAAGAACACTGTGATGACAAGTTTGGGGAGAACACTCTGAAGAAGATCCATCTGGTGAACAATGATGACAAGAAAGTCCAGGCTATGGAGGCAGCAGTGCAGAAGGTGTTTGGGAGCCATGGGACTAGTCATCCACGAGAGAATCGACCCACCATAGCTACACACAGCCAGCCTGGTAATCGGGTTCAACGCACAAGTGGTTCAAGTGTGCGGACAAAAGAGGGGCTGGCTATTACCCTGACGAAAGGAAATATCCAAGATGCTGTGGTAAATTGTTTCCAATGTTACTTTGGCTCACTTTGATTGTATACGTTTCAATAATCTTAGTTAAAAATGTCTTAGATTTCATGACGATAAAATCAGAAGATCCAATAGTTTTGTATAGTAAACCCTTTTGGTGTTGAGGTACCATATACAAGTTGTCATTGAATGACAATCCAGTTTATAATCAGTTAAATGCAACTTGAAGATTTTCATAGATCTGTTTCAAGTTTATTCGCCATGTGTAAACAAATACATTGGACGTTTAACTCTTAAATTATCTTACTGTTACAGACAGAAGTTGTGGTCAATACCGTGGGTGATGACCTAGCACTTAACCATGGTGCAGTCTCCAAGGCCATCCTCGCCGCTGCTGGCCCCCAACTTCAGACTCTGGTAAACCAACAGGGCACAGCCGGAAGGCCTGGGGAAGTCATTGTCACCACTGGCTGCAACCTGAAGAGCAAGCAGGTGTTTCATACCATCGCCCTGCACTGGGACAATGGACAAGGAGCACCACAGAAGGTAAATTATGTTGTTCCTTATCTAAGGATATATAGTTTCATTTTTTTGTGTATTTGTAGTGTATTTGTTGTGTACATTGCATTCAGAAAGTATTCAGACCACTTCCCTTTCCCACATTTTGTTACGTTAGTCTTATTCTAAAATTGCTAAAAATATATAATCAACCTACACACGATACCCTATAAAGACAAAGGGAAAACAGGTTATCATTTTTTACAAATGTATGAAAAAATAGAAACAGAAGTACCTTATTTACATAAGTATTCAGGCCCCAAGTGCACCCTGTTTCCATTGATCATCCTTGAGATGTTTCTACAACATGATTGGAGTTCACCTGTGTTCAATTGAATTAATTGGACATGATTTGGAAAGGCACACATCTGTCTATGTTAGGTCCCACAGTTGACAGTACATGTCAAAGCTAAAACCAAGCCATGAGGTTGAAGGAATTGCCTGTAGAGCTCCGAAACAGGATTGTGTCGAAGCACATATCTGGGGAAGGTTACCAAAACATTTCCCCAGCATTGGAGGTCCCCAAGAACACAGTTTTTCATTCTTAAATGAAAAAAGTTTGGAACCACCAAGACTCGTTCTAGAGCTGGCCACCCGGCCAAACTGAGCAATCGGGGGAGAAGGACCTTGGTCAGGGAGATGACCAAGAACCCGATGGTCACTCTGATAGAGCTCCAAAATTCCTCTGTGGAGATGGGAGAACCTTAAAGAAGGACAACCATCTCTGCGGACACTCCACCACTCAGGCCTTTATGGTCGATTGGCCAGACGGAAGCCACTACTCAGTAAAAGGCACATGACAGCCCGCTTGCAGTTTGCACCTAAAGGGCTTTCAGACCATGGGAAACAAGATTCTCTGGTCTGATGAAATCAAGATTGAACTCTTTGGCCTGAATGCCAAGCGTCACATCTGGAGGAAACCTGGTACCATCCCTATGGTGAAGCATGGTGGTGGTAGCATCATGCTGTGGGGATGTTTTTCAGTGGCAGGGACGGATAGACTAGTCAGGATCGAGGGAAAGATGAACGGAGCAAAGTACAGAGAGATCATTGATGAAAACCTGCTCCAGAGCACTCAGGACCTCAGACTGGGACAAAGGTTCACCTTCCAATAGGACAACGACCCTAAGCTCACAGCCAAGACAATGCAGGAGTGGCTTGGGGACAAGTCTCTGAATGTCCTTGAGTGGCCCAGCTAGAGCCCGGACTTGAACTCGATCGAACATCTCTGGAGAGACCTGAAAATAGCTGTGCAGCAACGCTCCCCATCCAACCTAACAGAGCTTGAGAGGATCTGCAGAGAAGAATGGGAGAACCTCCCTAAATGAAGGTGTGCCAATGTTGTAGCGTCATACCCCAAAAGACTTGAGGCTGTAATCACTACCAAAGGTGCTTCAACAAAGTACTGAGTAAAGGGTCTGAATACTTATGTAAATTTGATTAGTTTTTTTATTTTCAATACATTTGCAAACATTTACATAAACCTGTTTTTGCTTTGTCATTATGGGGTACTGTGTGTAGATTGACGAGTGAAAGAATAAGGCTGTAATCTAACACTGTGGAAAAGTTAGTGGGTCTGAATACTTTCCAAATGCACTATATTGAAAATATCTATACAATGTAAGTAATGTCCGACACTTGAAATGACTTATCCCTAGGTAGGATGTCTAGGTCAGGGCTCTCCAACCCTGTTCCTGGAGAGCTACTGTCCTGTAGGTTCACTCTAACCCCAGTTGTAACTAACCTGATTCAGCTCCTCAACCAGGTAATTTTAACAGTTGCGCTAGATAACCTACAGGTTGGTAGCTGTTCAGGAGTTGGAGAGCCCTGTACTACGTAGTATAAAACCACGTCTTACTGATGTCTAACTGAAATGTACCTAGATATTGAGTGGGATCGTGAAAGAGTGCTTGAGTGAGGCAGAGCATCAGGGACTCATCTCGATCACCTTCCCTGCCATCGGCACGGGAAACCTGGGCTTCCCCAAAGACCTGGTGGCCTCTCTGATGCTGGATGAAGTCCTCAAGTTTAGCAGTAAGAGGAACCCCAAGCACCTGAAGGAGGTTGTCTTCATCCTCCACCCAGGTGATGCACCGACGATCCAGGTAAGGAAAAGAGTGATTCTAGTCGATAAAACTACTGTCAAATGTAAAACCCTTTTCTGCTTCAAGGTGCAATTTGTTTTCCTCTTTTAATTGCTTCTACCTTTGCTCACAGGCATTCACTGATGAATTTAACAAAAGGTTCACAACCCAGTCGGGAACGTCAAGGGGCTCAGCAGCATCCAGTCAACAGAGTAAAGGTATGTTAATAATATGTTCCATTTAAATATGTTCATAATATATGGCATTTAAATATATGCCATTTTAAGCAGACACTTTTATCCAAAGCGACATGTGTTTTACGAATGGGTAGTCCTGGAAATTGAACCCACTATCTTACCGTTGCAAACGCCATGCTCTACCAACTGAGCTATAGAGGACTACGAGATTCATATATGTATATTTTGACGAATTATTGTTTCTTAAGGTAAGATGTGATATAAACCTGTAAACCTTTTGGGTTCGAACCGGTTCATAACTTTATTTTCCTGGTCGGAACAGTGGAATGAAACAAATAAAATGGTGTTTCTGTTCAGAACAAAACGATTGGAAATCATTTTGGTTCCAACCCCTGGGAAAGGAAACAAGCACTCATTAAGATTACATTAAGAACACACTTAACAAGATAGAGTTCTGTTGATGCTGAAAACGGAATATATGTTTTTAAACAACATTCTTAGAACGTTCTTTGAACTTTACTAATGTTTTCTTGTGTTTTTTTTATGGTAAGTTTTCTTAATGTTCTGAGAACATGACTAAAAAGAACCATGAGGAAACCTGCAGAAAACGTCATGTTAAATGACTGAAATTCCCACAGAAGAACGTTGTTTCTTAGCGTTCTCTGATCAATTTGAGAACATTACTTTAAATAGAACGACGAAACCTATATGAAACGTTATGGGACTGTTGTATGCTAAATAACCATAGGACAACCACACTCACCAAGCTCTCAGAATCATATGGGTCTCCAAATTTTATGTGCTAGATGGGTAGTCCCATGCTCTTCACCCCATGAGGAGTAAAGACTGATCTTCACCCTGTTATTATCAAGCCTGTTAGAGGCCCAAGGGTAACTTTATCAGTTTCATATTATATGTGAGTTTATCTGTACAAGGAATGTTTGAAATAATAGTTAGGCAGTTAAATAAGTGTCCGTAACAGGGTTGACAAATGCTCTTAGGTCATAGGATTTGAATGCCTGAAATGGGGGGGGGGGTTCCATAGGCTAAACATATCCTCCATGCAAATGAATGTTGAAAGAAGAGCTATTTAAATGTTCATTGCATAAAAATGTGCATGTCCAAAAGGCATCCATTTTGTAGATCGACCGAGGTCCCTTATGTAATTGGCTTGACTTTTCTTCCCTCTTTACTAGGCCCTTTCTCTAAAATCACTTCAAGCTCAGGGATGCACGAGACGAAGATGGGAGGGGTGCTTATACAGGTAATCACAGGAGACATCACCAAGGAGACCACTGATGTCATCGTCAACTCCTCCAATAACACCTTCAATCTCCAGTCAGGTAAATCTAACCTTACTTCTGTCTCATTTCCCTGGAGTTTACCTGTTTTTCTGTACATTACACAATTGTTAACATAGCAAAAAATAGGTACTAACTTTACACAATACAGAACATTATGGCTACACTGTATTTGATAACTATAAAGCTCCTCGTACACAATTTTTATATCCCTTCTGTTCATCTTATACTTCCTTCTCCAGGGGTATCTAAGGCCATTCTGGATGTGGCTGGTCAGACTGTGGTAGCTGAATGCCAACAACTCGGTAAGAACCTCTATATCTGAAAAGAGTATGTGATCAAAAAAGAAGACTATTTGAACAAGCCTCTGCTCGGCAAACTGTCTGCGCTCTTCCTCTCTGTCTCCGAACCTTTCACTCTGTCTCCCGCTACAGTGCCTTGCAAAAGTATTCATCCCCCTTGTTGCATTAAATTTTGTTGTATTGCAACCTGTAATTTAAATGGATTTTTATTTGGAATTAATTTAACGGACATACACAAAATAGTCCAAATTGGTGAAGTGAAATGAAAAAAAAAAACTTGTTTAAAGAAATTATAAAAATATCCAATGGAAAAGTGGTGCGTGCATATGTATTCAAGACCTTTGCTATGAAGCCCCTAAATAAGATCTGGTGCAACCAATTACCTTCAGAAGTTACATAATTAGTTAGATTGCACACAAGTGGACTTTGTTTAAGTGTCACATGATCTGTCACATGATCTCAGTATTTTTACACCTGTTCTGAAAGGCCCCAGAGTTTGCAACACCACTAAGCAAACGGCACCATGAAGACCAAGGAGCTCTCCAAACAGGTCAAGGACAAAGTTGTGGAGAAGTACAGATCAGGGTTGGGTTATAAAACAAATATCTGAAACTTTGAACATCCTAAGGAGCACCGTTAAATCCATTATTAAAAAATGGAAAGAATATGGCACCACAACAAACCTGCCAAGAGAGGGCCGCCCACCAAAACTCATGGACCAGGCAAGGAGGGCATTAATCAGAGGCAACAAAGAGACCAAAGATAACCCTGAAGGAGCTGCAAAGCTCCACAGCGGAGATTGGGGTATCTGTCCATAGGATCACTTGCAGTGATCCACAGAGCTGGGCTTTATGGAAGATTGGCCAGACAAAAGCCATTGACTTAAAGAAAAAAAATAAGCAAACACGTTTGGTGTTCGCCAAAAGGCATGTGGGAGACTCCCCAAACATATGGAAGAAGGTACTCTGGTCAGATGAGACTACAATTGAGCTTTTTGGCCATCAAGGAAAACACTATGTCTGGCAAACCCAACACCTCTCATCACCCCGAGATCACTATGAAGCATGGTGGTGGCAGCATCATGCTGTGGGGATGTTTTTCATCGGCAGGGACTGGGAAACTGGTCAGAATTGAAGGAATGTTGGATGGTGCTAAATACAGGGAAATTCTTGAGGGAAACCTGTTTCAGTCTTTGAGATTTGAGACTGGGACGGAGGTTCACCTTCGAGCAGGACAATGACCCTAAGCATACTAAACATTCAAGTGGCTTAAGTGAAAACATTTAAATGTCTTGGAATGGCCAAGTCAAAGCACAGACCTTAATCCAATTGAGAAGCTGTGGTATGACTTAAATATTGCTGTACACCAGTGGAACCCATCCAACTTGAAGGAGCTAGAGCAGTTTTGCCTTGAAGAATGGGAAAAAATCCCAGTGGCTAGATGTGCCAAGCTTATAGAGACAAACAGTTGAAGTCGGAAGTTTACATACACTCAGCATGGAGTCATTAAAACTTGTTTTTCAACCACTCCACAAATTTCTTGTTAACAAACTATGGTTTTGGCAAGTCGGTTAGGACATCTACTGTGTGCATGACACAAGGAATTTTTCCAACAATTGTTTACAGACAAGATTATTTCACCTATAATTCACTATCACAATTCCAGTAGGTCAGAAGTTTATATACACTAAGTTGACTGTACCTTTAAACAGCTTGGGATACTCCAGAAAATGATGGAAGCTTTTTGAAACTTCTGATAGGTTAATTGACATCATTTGAGTCAATTGGAGGTGTACCTGTGGAGGTGTACCAGTGCCTCTTTGCTTGACATCATGGGAAAATCAAAAGAAATCAGCAAAGACCTCAGAAAAAAATGTAGACCTCCCCAAGTCTGGTTCATCCTTGGGAGCAATTCCCAAACGCCTGAAGGCACCACGTTCATCTGTACAAATAATAGTACACAAGTATAAACACCATGGAACAGCGCAGCCGTCATATCGCTCAGGAAGGAGACACGTTCTGTCTCCTAGAGAGGGCTTGCAAGCCGAAGAACACCATCCCAACCGTGAAGCACGGGGGTGGCAGCATCATGTCGTGGGGGTGCTTTGCTGCAGGAGGCACTTCACAAAATAGATGACATCATGAGAGAGGAAAATGATGTGGATATATTGAAGCAACATCTCAAGACATCAGTCAGGATGTTAAAGCTTGGTTGCAAATGGGTCTTCCAAATGGACAATGACCCCAAGCATACTTCCAAAGTTGTGGCAAAATGGCTTTAGGACAAAGGTATTGGAGTCGCCATCACAAAGCCCTGACCTCAATCCTATAGATTGAACTGAAAAGGTTTGTGCGAGCAAGGAGACCTACAAGCCTGACTCAGTTACACCAGTTCTGTCAGGAGAATGGGACAAAATTCACCCAACTTATTGTGGAAGGCTACCCAAAACATTTTTGACCCAAGTTAAACAATTTAAAGACAATGCTACCAAATACTCATTGAGTGTATGTAAACTTCTGACCCACAGGGAATGTGATGAAAGAAATAGAAGCTGAAAGAAATGATTCTCTCTACTATTATTCTGTCATTTCACATTCTAAAATAAAGTGGTGATCCTAACTGACCTAAAACAGTGCATTTTTTTACTAGGATTATATGTCAGGGGTTGTGAACATCTGAGTTTAAATGTATTTGGCTATGGTGTATGTAAACCTCTGACTTCAACTGTACATACCTGTCTCCCTAGCCTCTGCTTCCTACTGTCCTGTCATGAAAATGTAAAAAATACGTTGGGATTTTAAAAATACATTTTTACCTACAAACTTGCCTCAAGATATGTTCCTTGTCCTGGTATACAATCAGGAAAGTCTCCCTTAGAAATGTTCTGAATCTTTAAATTCCAAGTACATATGGTCACTGCTCTGCCTACTGAAATCAATGTACAGTAAAACAAATAATGTATACAATGTATATTTCCAGGAGCCCAGCCTAACAATGGAGTGATACTTACCCAGCCGGGCAACATGCAGTGTAAGAAGATCATCCACCTGGTTGGTCAGACGGAACCAAAGAAGATCCAGGAGTCGGTCAAAGGAGCACTGCAAATGTGTGCACAGAATAACCTCACATCCATCTCCTTCCCTGCTCTCGGCACAGGTGAGTTACAAAACAGAACAGGAATGAATACTCAGGTACAAGGTTTAGATAGCTGGCACTACCAAATTTCTAAATTGCACCTTGCGTAGTCTACATTTCTAACTCCCAACACTAAGTTGAGACCACGACAGAGTTCCTCTCTGATTCTGGGAATTGTTTAACTGGGATTTTGGGGAAAGTTACTGGGATTTTGGGGAAAACCTGGGAATTTGTGGAAAGTTACTGGGATTTTGGGGAAAACCTGGGAATTTGGGGAAAGTTACTGGAATTTTGCAACCCTAGTGAGAATCCATAGGATTGAAGGAACATGACTTGACCCATTTGAATACTAGCTGTTTGCTAAGTGCTTTGTTTTTTAAACTTTGCCCTCCATTAGACAGTAAAGGTTAACAGTCATATTCATATTCAGAAAATCTTTGTTTCATTGCTGAGCAATGTCTTGCAGCAATATAATATACATGTTGCACATTGTTGAACTTCATATCCACACTTGCTAGGTGTGGCAACTAGCCTGTTCTCTCATTGAAGGTCAGGGCAATGTACAGGCGGGCCAGGTGGCTGACGCAATGTTGGATGCTGTTGTGGAGGTGGTGGGTCAGAAGTCCCAAAACACACTGCAGCTGGTCAGGATGGTCATCTTCCAGCCTGCCATGCTCACAGAGTTCCACAAATCTATGGCGAAGAAAGAGGGCACAGACGTTGACACTCAAATGAAGGGGAGCATCTGGGGAAAAATTAAATGTAAGGGCTACATTATTATGTTGATAAAGAAATGAAAGGCCAGCACATGGTATAATGCTGCTCCCCAGTGCTGTCTTCCTGCACCGGGAGAAAGCATTGTGGAGCACCATTATATGTTACCGTGTGTGGGCCTTTCTTTACCCCCTAATAATTACTGCCACATAGACCTAAACAAAGTTAACTGTAGCACTAGCTCCCATTGACTAATACCCTAAGATGACGTCTAAATAATGCAGTGTCCAATATTGGTACAGCATTTTTAACCTGGAGTAAAGCTGACATGCCACAAAAGGATGAGGATTTTGTCATCGAGGGCCAGCAAGTAGATCCAGCTTTCTTCCATATCTGCGGTGGCTCTCAGGCCAGAGTGGACCAAGCCAAGCGTTGGATCAAGGACCTGATCCTGAAGGAGCAAGTCAGCAACAGCATCACCGATGACGCCATCTTCAACTTGTCTGACTCTGACCGTAAGTGCCTCCACGACATGCAGACCACCATGGGAGTGAGTGTGAGGATAGAATACAATTCTTCCAGGGAGGAAGCTATAATCACGACCGAGGGCCTTAGCAAGGATGTCCTCAATGCAGTCAACGAGATCCAGCAGATGCTGAGGAAGGCCAGGGACAAAGAGACCTTCAACAGGAACGTGGAAGTGGCCAGCAACATGGTGGAGTGGCAGTATCAGCAGCAGCCAGGGGGGCAGTACCAGAGCTTTGACCCCATCCCCAACTACCATCTGGAGCAGGCGCTGGGGAGGAAGTTGCCCCACGTACAGGTCTCTTTCCAGAGGCAGATGTACAAGGTCACCCTTCCTGACGGGCCTGCTACAGACACCCATGGCAACAGCCTCAAAATTAGACGCATCGACAAGTCTGCAGGTACTCTTCCCTTTGGTATTTACAATGCATACAGTGGGGTAAAAAGTATTTAGTCAGCCACCAATTGTGCAAGTTCTCCCACTTAAAAAGATGAGAGGCCTGTAACTTTCATCATAGGTACACTTCAGCTATGACAGACAAAAATAGGAAAAGAATTCCAGAAAATCACATTGTAGGATTTTTTAATGAATTTATTTGCAAATTATGGTGGAAAACAAGTACTTTGGTCAATAACAAAAGTTTATTTCAATACTTTGTTATATACCCTTTGTTGGCAATGACAGAGGTCAAACGTTTTCTGTTAGTCTTCACAAGGTTTTCACACACTGTTGCTGGTATTTTGTCCCATTCCTCCATGCAGATCTCCTCTAGAGCAGTGATGTTTTGGGGCTGTTGCTGGGCAACATGGACTTTCAACTCCCTCCAAAGATTTTCTATGGGGTTGAGATCTGGAGACTGGCTAGGCCACTCCAGGACCTTGAAATGCTTCTTACGAAGCCACTCCTTCGTTGCCTGGGCGGTGTGTTTGGGATCATTGTCATGCTGAAAGACCCAGCCACGTTTCATCCTCAATGCCCTTGCTGATGGAAGGAGGTTTTCACTCAAAATCTCACGATACATGGCCCCATTCATTATTTTCTTTACACGGATCAGTCGTCCTGGTCCCTTTGCAGAAAAACAGCCCCAAAGCATGGTGTTTCCACCGCCATGCTTCACAGTAAGTATGGTGTTCTTTGGATGCAACTCAGCATTCTTTGTCCTCCAAACACGACGAGTTGAGTTTTTACCAAAAAGTTATATTTTGGTTTCATCTGACCATATGACATTCTCCCAATCTTCTTCTGGATCATCCAAATGCTCTCTAGCAAACTTCAGACGGGCCTGGACATGTACTGGCTTAAGCAGGGGGACACGTCTGGCACTGCAGGATTTGAGTCCCTGGGGGCGTAGTGTGTTACTGATGGTAGGCTTTGTTACTTTGGTCCCAGCTCTCTGCAGGTCATTCACTAGGTCCCCCCGTGTGGTTCTGGGATTTACTACAATTTTGTTTCTGGTGTCCTTTGACAGCTCTTTGGTCTTGGCCATAGAGGTTGTGGACAGGTGTCTTTTATACTGATAACAAGTTCAAACAGGTGCGATTTAATACAGTGGAGGACAGAAGAGCCTCTTAAAGAAGATGTTACAGGTCTGTGAGAGCCAGAAATCTTGCTTGTTTGTAGGTGACCAAATACTTATTTTCCACCATAATTTGCTAATAAATTCATAAAAAATCCTACAATGTGATTTTCTGGATTTTTCCCCCCTCATTTTGTCTGTCATAGTTGAAGTGTACCTATGATGAAAATTACAGGCCTCTCATCTTTTTAAGTGGGAGAACATACACAATTGGTGGCTGACTAAATACTTGTTTGCCCCACTGTATGTGTATTCCATGTAGCGTGGTTTTTTAAAATGTATTTTAACCATACTTACCAAGGGGATAAGCTAAGTTCCTTAAGTATTAGTATTAGATACAATTTGTCTGTTGTTCACAAATGTCCTTTACATACAGAAAATGCACTGTTTAGAAATCCCCAACAAGAAGATAAACATGGCATAGACACAGCATTATATATATATATGTATATATATATATATATCCTGATATTATATATATATATATATATATACACACAACTAATGAAGATGTCAGCTTAAGGACATTAACTTTGTATTCTGTGCTCCCTCCAGCTCAACCCATTGACAGTCTCCCTCAACATTGGGATGCTATGCCAGCAAACACGTCATGCCATTCCTGCCTCATTCAGCCAGGAAGCCCAGAGCACAATGAAGTCTTAAACTTGTTCCGAGCCACCTGTCCCAACATCGTTTTAAAGGTACCTGCTGTTCCTAAAGCTACATCCATTGTAGTTATTGTTATGTCTTGGGATATGCTGGGTGTTATTAGCATGGGTGAGGGATGACTTGTTCACTTTCACTCATCTTTTGGTCTCTTGAGATCACAGGATGTGCCACAGGGGTGTGACATTTAAACGAATTTGGGATCGTTAATGTTTAGAATCCTAACCGAAAACTTTTAATTTCAAATTTTACAAAGTTCAAATCACAAAACTACCACTAACAGGTCCTGATCATAGTCATAAAGGCAAATAAAAATTAAACAAATAACTAATGCAACAATGTTGTAAGTAGGAGGAGATATGCATCTGTCAAATGATTTGCCACGGCTCTAAAGCACTCCGAACGTCATCGTTGATAACAGTTGGTGAAGACTGAAGCTGGGAAGTGACAGCAGCGAAATCTGTATGGCAATACTGTGAGAAGTTAAATGAGAAGGGGATGAAATGCAAAATTTGCGAGGTGGAATTGAGCTACATTGGCTGTACAGGTGCAGTGCTGAAGGGGAGGCACCCTGAGACCCAACCCAGTGCTGGCAGCAGTGCGAGAAGGGACGGAGTGAGAAAGTCACAGTGCTGATTAGAGAAATGATTGCAGTTGATATGCAGCTATTGTCAATGGTAGAGGATGTCGGCGTCAGTACCCTAATGGCATATCTAGAACCAGGCTACAAGATGCCATGTCGAAAAACCGTGACGGCCCTGATGAAAAAAAAAATTGTACAATGAATGCTCTGTAAGAAGAAATCGTGAGCTTTCAATCACCATATGTGGCGTTAACAGGTTGTTGAACGTCTATGAACATGCTGTCATACATCACTATAACGAGTTATCACATTGATGAGACGTGGGACATGAAGTCTTAATGTACTGACAACTGAGAACATGGAGGAGAGGCACACAACAGAGACCCTAAAATGGCATTAATACCATTGTGGGTGAGGGACAGGAGTAAGGAGTACTGTCTGGTAGAGGCCAATACTGCGGTAGATTGAAGAGCATTGCCCCCTAGTAGCGGTTATCCACAGGACCATATCTGAATTGTTCATTCACGTCATTTTATGATTTAAAAAAAAAAATTAAATGAGAAAAAATTGCAATTTAATAATTGTTTTAGATTTGTCACATCCTTAATCTGCCATATGAAATGGTTCGTTTATTATAGACTTTGATTGTTAGTATTTGGTTAGGCACTTGGAATAATAAATAAAGCACCAAACAGTACTGCTAGTCTTCCTGGTAGCCAGCTATTTAAAAAATATATTTTAGCCCACAATGGCAAAGAATCATCTAAAAACTAAGGTTTAATGGAATGTACGAAGGACACATTTTAAAGTCTATTAATGGCAGATTAATAATTATTCTTCCCTGATTTATTTCAGATTGAGAGGATCCAGAACCCAAGCCTGTGGAGGAACCTCCAGATCAAGAAGGATGAAATGGAGCTCCGGAACGGTCATAAGAACAACGAGAAGAGGCTCTTCCATGGAATGTGCCACACAACCATCAAACACATCAACCACCATGGCTTCAATCGGAGCTATGCTGGGAAAAATGGTAAGATACACATACTGGGCTTGTGCCGATCTGACCATACTCGTATTCGTATCTTTAAATTGACAGTAGATAGTCGGATCAGATGACACTCGTGGTCGAAAAAATTGAAGTGTTTTAAATTGCCTAAATAGAGTTTGGCAATATACCTTTTCATGTACCTGTGCTTTTATAGACCAGGAAAGCTGCAGATCAGAAGCAGCGGACGTGTGTGTTCTTAACTTGCAGCAGGCATTCTGAGCGCACATCAGCAGTCTCTTTTTTTTTCCTACCCTCGCTCCACTTGTTAAATATTATGCACAGTGATAGTTTGCTAGCAAACATCCTCGCCATTTGATTGACCATAGTAGCAGCAGGCAGTAGCAATATAAATGGAGCAAAACATGCGAAAAGTGACTGCTGAAATTATTATATGAAGTGAGTAGACGGAATTACAGCTGCACTCTATCCAATTGTGTCACTAGGATCAACCTAAATGTCTTTACAGACAGCAGAACTAGCGGGTTGAGTTATTTAGTACCTCTCACTTGGTTGAGTGACACGAGAGTTGCATGCTGGCAGTTGAAAATGAATTTGATTCTGATCATGTGATTACAAAAAATATATGGATCATAGGTCCTACCCAGTGGCGCAGCGGTCTGAGGCGTCACTACAGACCTGGGTTCAATCCCAGGCTGTGTCACAAACGGCCATGATCGGGAGTCCTATAGGGCGGCGCACAATTGGCCCAGCACCGTCTAGGTTAAGGGAGGGTTTGGCTGGGTGGGCTTTACTTGGCTCATCGCGATCTAGCGACTCCTTGTGGTGGGCAGGGCGCCTGTAGGCTCACTTCAGTCGTCAGTTGAACAGTGTTTCCTCTGGTGCTTCCGGGATAAGAAGGCGGTTATTAAGGAGTGTGGTTTGGCAGTTCATGTTTCGGAGGATGCATGACTCGACCTTCGTCTCTCCCGAGCCCGTTGGGGAGATGCAGTGATGAGGCAAGATCATAATTGAAATTGGGAGAAAAATAATTTTGAAGCATATCATAATCGTATCAGGAAAATTCCTCATATTTTACAATACTTGTTTCGTTTGAGTACTCGGCACACCCCTAATACATACCCATGAACAAGTAGCCTGGTCGCAGATCTGTTTGTGCTGTCTTGTCTACTCCTATGGTCATTGGTAAAAGCCACATGTAAACATTGTCATTCTCATATACTCTGTCTTGTCTCTGCAATAGTCTAAAATCTAAACTATAATTTTTTCAGCTGCAGTGTATGGAAATGGCACATATTTTGCAGTTTCTGCCACATACTCTGCCAGTAACACATACTCAAGACCAGATCCACAAGGACAGAAGTATATTTTTCTCTGCCGAGTTCTGACTGGAGAGTTCACAACGGGACGACAGGGGATGATAGTGCCTCCAGCTAAAAACACAACATCTGCTCAACTCTACGACAGCGTGACAGACAACCTATCAAGGCCATCCATGTTCGTTGTATTCAACGACATTCAGGCATATCCTGAGTACTTGATCACTTTCCGCTAGACCACAGAGATAAAAGCAATGCAATGAACACTCGTTCTTTTTATCTGCTGTGTAAAGTTTTTGTAAATTGCTTTAGAAATTGTCATTTATAATGTTTCTTGAAAAACTGAAAATGATTGTTACTTTTGCATGAAAAAGTGTAACTATTACAGGTTGGTTGTATAAGTTTGCTAAAGGACTGTAATTTTATAATCTACAATTGATATGTCCTTTTTTTTTTACAATCTCAATGGCCACTGTGCTTTGTACAGGTTGTACTTAGGGGTTGGGGGACTTCCTGTGAATGTACATCCTTGTTCACTGTCTCATTGGAAGAACAACTGAAAAAAGACAAAGTACTATGCATGGCTTGTTTTGGATTGTAGTTCAGTGTTGCCAAGTTGATTGTAAACTATGGTCAATGTCTGATAAGCACATACATTTATATGACGTGAGTTAATGGATAGAGAATAAGGCTCTATGAAAGTCCCTGACGTGTGCTGAGAAATCATGTGACACCAAACGTGATAGCAAGTGGATGTGTGTGTTTATGGAATGGCCTTTCAATCAGTTTGCTTGTGCGGAGGAAAGTACAAATAATGAATATATTTTCCAGCTATCAGATTGACAAATGTGTGTGTGTGTGTATATATATATATATATATATATATATATATTATACACACACTGCACAGAAATGTAAACGCTATACGTAAAGTGTTTCATGAGCTGAAATAAAACAAAATCTGACATTTCCCATATGCACAAGAAGCTTATTTCTTTCAAATGTTGTGCACAAATTGATTTACATCCCCGTTAGTCAGCATTTCTCCTTTGCCAAGATACTTTTGTGTATATATAGTGTGTATATATAGTGTATGTGGACACCCCTTCAAATTAGTGGATTCAGCTATTTCAGCTACACCCGTTGCTGACAGGTGTATAAAATCGAGCACACAACTATGCAATCTCCAGAGAAACATTGGCAGCAGAATTGCCTTACTGAAGAGCTCAGTGACTTTCAACGTGGAACCGTCATAGGATGCCACCTTTCCAACAAGTTAGTGCTGTTATTGTGAAGTGGAAACGTCTAGGAGTAACGGCTGTAATGCATAAAATTCACAGACTTGTTTCAAAACATCACCTGCCATGTCACTGATGCGTCGTGAAACAGTGTAGTTTGATGAAGAAATTGTCTGTATAGTTTTTTGGGGCTTTTCCCCCAACATTGTCCCAGCCATATCCGTGGCAGCAGGAACAATTAAGTCCTAAACACAATAGAATGGGGCTTGCCTGTCCTAGCCACTCGGTAGCTCACATTATACAGTGGGGCGAAAAAGTATATAGTCAGCCACCAATTGTGCAAGTTCTCCCAATTAAAAAGATGAGAGAGGCCTGTCATTTTCATCATAGGTACACTTCAACTATGACAGACAAAATGAGAAGAAAAAAAATCCAGAAAATCACATTGTAGGATTTTTAATGAATTTATTTGCAAATTATGGTGGAAAATAAGTATTTGGTCAATAACAAAAGTTTATCTCAATAGTTTGTTATATACCCTTTGTTGGCAATGACAGAGGTCAAACGTTTTCTGTAAGTCATCACAAGGTTTTCACACACTGTTGCTGGTATTTTGGCCCATTCCTCCATGCAGATCTCTAGATCAGTGATGTTTGTTTCTAAATGTCTGCGCAAGAGTGAAGGTTTCATCAAGTTCTGAGAGAGTACTTTTGTACATGTAACACAATGTGGCTGAGGAAAGGCACTACTCCAATATAAGTGAACCCCAAATGAATGTAGTTATCATATTTGCGCCTCTTCGATGGTCCAATGTCCCTGTCTGTTGTTCGGTGCTTTCCCGGGTAAGGGGGCAGTAGCTCTTCGGCTGCATCAGATTCGCAACTGTCAGTGTCCTTGCTAGCTGGGCTAACAACAAATGTAGAATTACTGACGCTAGCATTGGATGTGCTCGTGAAAGCAGAACAGCTTGTGTTGTCGGCAGGTGTAGTACTGCTGGTAGTAGCAATTGAATTTGTCGATGAATAGAATTACATGTAGAGCAAGTGGGGAAAAAATAATACTTGGCATCATGTTGTAGCTTTATCATGGTTAGAACACATAGATAATATTGTTATTAAGATTGGTAAGGGAATTGCTGCTAGAAGAAAATGTTCAGAGTATGTAACATCTAGCACTCTTAATCAGGTGATTCAATCCCTGGTCCTATCACACTTAGAGCACTGTCCGGTTATATGGTCATCTGCAGCAAAGAAAGATATTAAAAAACAAACTCAATGGCTCAAAACAGGGCTGCCAGATTATCTCTTCATTGCTCTAACCGAATTAATATTAAAATGCATCAGAATCTCTCACGGCTTCACGTTAAAAACAAATTACTATCTACTGTAATTGCTGGACTATTAAGCGCACCTGAATATAAACCGCACCCACTGAATTATTAAAAAATATGTATTTTGTACATAAATAAGCCGCACATGTCTATAAGCCGCAGGTGCCTACCGGTACATTGAAACAAATTAACTTTACACAGCCTTTAAATGAAACACGGCTTGTAACAAAAATAAATAGGCTTTAACGAAACACGGCTTGTAACAAAAATAAATAGGCTTTAACGAAACACGGCTTGTAACAAAAATAAATAGGCTTTAATGAAACACGGCTTGTAACAAAAATAAATAGGCTTTAACGAAACACGGCTTGTAACAAAAATAAATAGGCTTTAACGAAACACGGCTTGTAACAAAAATTCAACAGTAGCCTACCAAGAAAGTCATTGGTCACTATCTTCCTCCTCCTATGCACCGAAACCACTGAAGTCATCTCCTTCGGTGTCGGAGTTGAATAGCCTCAGAATTGCTTCATCCAATGTTGGATCGCTGCCCTCTTCAACACGCAGCAGTCCAGCCTTTCGAAATCCGTTGATGATAGTGGATTTTTTGACAATGCTCCACGCCGTCAGCAGCTCTATTTCCTTTTCCAACAGCCAGACCGATCGCCTTCAACTTGAAAGCCTCATCATATGCATTTCTCTGTATCTTTGCCATGATTAGGGTGACAAAATGACTACCGTAATCAGAATGATGGGAAGTTTGAGCACGCTCGATTTACGGCACATTATGTGACGGTGCTCAGTTCTTTGGCGGCATGAATCTTGTGAAAGCGGGAAAAATCCATAAATTAGCCGCATCATTGTATAAACCGCGAGGTTCAAAGCATGGGAAAAAAGTAGTGGCTTATAGTCCGGAAATTACGGTAGTCTTGATTTTCTTTAGGAATGTTATATTTTTCGAAAAACCACATTATTTTGCAGTCCAATTAGTACCTACTAGCAACACGCATAACCACCAAACCAGACAGGCAAATTCAGGGCAGCTAAAACAACTCAAGCCAAGGACAAGTCGCTTATAATTTTATATAGAGCTATAGCTGAATGGAACTTTTTACCAATCCATATTTCTCAGGCAAAAAGTAAATCAACCTTCAAGAAAAAAAAACATCTAATGTGATAGACCGTATGACTGGACAGCAAATAGAAAGTAGAAAGTATCAACTGAATGTTAAGTGTTTCCTGTCAGGTATTCTAATTATCTGTATTGTCTACTTGTTGAATGTTTGAAGTCTTGATAGTGGTTGTTTGTATTTTCTTGTTAACTGGTGTTGGACCCCAGGAAGATTAGCTAGCGTTATGTCGTTAGCTAATCGGAATCCTAATAAAAATGACAAAACATTACTACCAGTAGAGCTAAAATCAATTTTCAAGGAAACGAAATGAGCAGTAGCTACGTTTGGCTACATAAGCACTGTTAGTGGAATTCCCGCGTGAGATTAACTATTAATGTGATTGGATGTTAATTATTTGACTAGTCTACCTGTATTTGACATTGTTGTTATTTTGTTGAACACTAGATGGTTTAACTTTATTTTTGGAAGTGAAAAAAGGCTGCTCAGGCGAGGGGGGAAAACTCACCCAAATGTATTGCCCCGTTGTAAAAATATAAATGGACTGTTTGAAAATGTGAAGATGTATTTTTTTATTTTTGTAAATGTGAATCGCATTTTTATTTGGCATTTTTAATTGTATTTTTACAACTTGCGTCGTCGACAGGTGCGTACCCCAATTTGGGAATTTGGGAATACCTGTTCGAGACAATATATAAAAAAGATCTCAAAAACCAAGAGAGGAATTACTAAAAACTAAACCAAAGAAGAAAATAACGCAACTGTCTTTGGCACTAAGTACACCAAGGGTTCGGAGAAAATGAAAGCAATCCTGAAAAAGCATTGGCATATTCTACAATCAGACAAAAAAAAAAAATCGCACACCTCTTAAAGGAACCCCCACTGGTGGTTTATAAGAGTGGTCGCAATATTGGAGATAGCTTGGTGAGATCTGACATGCCCCCTGAGCCCACTCAGACACTATTGACACCTATCCCAAATGGGAACTACAAATGTGGCTCATGCGCACAGTGCAATAGCACTATGAAAACAGCCTTCTTCAGACACCCACATACAGGTATAAAAATCCCTGTAAGGGAATACCCCCCTGAAATGAACAAAAATGAATGGGAACATATTGGCACCTTACGAAACATATACACGGTGTCCAATACCACTCAATTCGGCGTCGTTTCATTCAAAGTTGATTGCAAATGCCATATGGCAAATGCCAAGTGTAACACTGCAAAAATCCAACAAATGGCGAGTGCGCTCCACCGTAATTTTTCACAATTTTAACACAAGTCAAGACCCAAGAGTAACATTTTGAGAAATTGAACATTTTTTCAAAAACGTATCACCCCCTTAAAAAAGGGCATGTAATTAAAAAGTCAATTACACATGTATAAGAACTGTATGAACATACTTTTGTCATATTTGATAATCATTATTGTTATTATTATTATTATTTTTTTACTTGTCCATTAGGCATATGTGTTGTCCATTTGCAATATGATTTCATAGGAAGTCAAAATCAAAAGTCACTTTTGACTTTTGCAATAAGAAATGAGAAATGAAAAATGTCCAAATGCAATATGAAAGATTTGAAAGTGCCAAATCAGGATGTTATGTCCATATGTCCAGCTCCCTACCCAACCGTGGACCCCTTGCTGCCCCATAATGGCATTAAAAAACATTTTTAAAATGTGCTCCTGGTAACCCGTTCCAATCACCAGGTGCACGGCTGTGCATTTGCAATATGTTTCATTAAGAATTTGACATGCTCAAAAATACTGCAGAAATGCAAAATTGACTGGCTTGATGAACTCGGGATGGCCGGGCAGTGATAGTGGTTCCTCTCCATCGCTCGTTGTGTTGATTTCATCATATCCATTTGGTGATGGTACCTCACTGTTTAAACATATTGCAAATGGACAAAAGTCAGCCAGCAAGTCACCGTCCATCAGTCAATTAGATATCATTTTGACACCAAACTGATACAAACTGACACCACACCCACTTTTCCCAACTAATTTAGAAGCCAACTATCACATATTTCAGAGCTGGCCCAAAATTCACAGCACCTTCTGTTCAAACCATAATAAAAACATAAAAAATGAAGTTATGTTCTAGCTGCGGGTCCAGTTCTGACATTATGTGTAGGTCTAGCTGAGGCGACCCCGAATCCCAAGTTTCGGCTCAATAGGTCATTCGGTGCCCGAGCAAGACCTTAATTGGTGCTGAAAATCCACTTTTTTCCATGCCTTGGTACGGGGTCCTTGAATGAGTTGTCGGACAGAAACATTGGGGTCCGTCTCTATGGGCCGAGTTGGTTTCAATGGACCTAGTCTTGCGACTCTGGGACTTTTCTAAATGTCGTCATTTTCGTAATGGTCTAAATTAATTGAAGTTATTGCAAATGTACAAGGCTTTTTCTCGTTCCGAGGACGTTCTAGTGCCATATAACTCACCACGCACTATCGACCTGAGCTCTAGAACAGGTTTCTAAAGTTTCAGAACTCTAGGTCTGACGGTTCTTTAATATTTCAAACAAAGGTAACTATTGCAGGCTCTGTCTGTCTCTACGCACCACACTGTGTCCCTCCGTCCAAGCTGTGTGTGTGTGTGTGAGTTTTTCTTGGAAATTTTATGGGAGACATGACTGATTTACAGTTCATGAGGGTTGCCTAATCGCACATATGACGTTTAGGAAAGATCTGACTTTTTTAACCCTTCGAAACAGCCTCTGTGACACCAATTATGGCACTTCCGGTTGGCACCCTTAAGGGTGGGTTATCTTTGGTATTTTTGTTGCCTCTATGATTAATGCCCTCCTTGCCTGGTGTGTGAGTTTTGGTGGGCGGACCTCTCTTGGCAGGTTTGTTGTGGTGCCATATTCTTTCCATTTTTGAATAATGGATTTAATGGTGCTCTGTGGGATGTTCAAAGTTTAGGATATTTTTCTATAACCCAACCCTGATCTGTACTTCTCCACAACTTTGTCCCTGACCTGTTTGGAGCGCTCCTTGGTTTTCATGGTGCCGCTTGCTTGGTAGTGCCCCTTGCTTAGTGGTGTTGCAGACTCTGGGGCCTTTCAGAACAGGTGTATATATACTGAGATCATGTGACACTTAAATAAAGTCCACCTGTGTGCATTTCTAAGTAATTATGTGACTTCTGAAGGCAATTGGTTGCACCAGATCTTATTTAGGGCCTTCATAGCACCACTTTTCTGTTTTTTATTCATTAATTTTTGTACATTTTTGCAACAAGTAATTTATCCCATTTCACGTCACCAATTTAAGCTATTTTGTGTATGTCCGTTCCATTAATTCCAAATAAATCCATTTAAATTACAGGTTGTAATGCAACAAAATAGGAAAACCCCCAAGGGGGATGAATACCTTTGCAAGGCCACGTATTTCCCTCTGTAGACAACTGTGTCTCATAACATGTAATCTGCTTCTCTCTCTGTTGGTATGTGTATTTACAGTTCTATTTGTTTCTCAACCACGGTGTATTTGTACACTACTGTGTGTGTATCCCTTTTATCTGTGTCTGGCCAAAAGTTTTGAGAATGACACAAATATTAATTTTCACAAAGTTTGCCGTCTTTAGATATTTTTGTCAGATGTTACTATGGAATACTGAAGTATAGTTACAAGCATTTTATAAGTGTCAAATGCTTTTATTGACAATTACATGAAGTTGATGCAAGGAGTCAATATTTGCAGTGTTGACCCTTCTTTTTCAAGACCTCTGGCATGCTGTCAATTAACTTCTGGGCCACATCCTGACTGATGGCAGCCCATTCTTGCATAATCAATGCTTGGAATTTGTCAGAATTTGTGGGTTTTTGTTTGTCACCCGCTTCTTGAGGATTGACCACAAGTTCTCAATGGGATTAAGGATTTAAGATCTGGGGAGTTTCCTGGCCATGGACCCAAAATATCAATGTTTTGTTCCCTGATCCACTTAGTTATCACTTTTGCCTTATGGCAAGGTGCTCCATCATGCTGGAAAAGGCATTGTTCGTCACCAAACTGTTCCTGGATGGTTGGGAGAAATTGCTCTCTGAGGATGTTTTGGTACCATTCTTTATTCATGGCTGTGTTCTTAGGCAAAATTGTGAGTGAGCCCACTCCCATCAGAAAGGGGTTCTCCAGAAATGTTGATCACAGGTACTACAAGTCCTTACACCATGGCAACCCTGCCTCCCTACAAGCTATGGGTATTGATCATGTTCCGGCCTCTATTAGAAAAGGGGACCATCTTAAACAGTTAAACCAAAGGGAAAGGTTTGGGATTTACAAACTACAGGCCACTAAATACCCTGGTTTAAATGAAGATATGGATTTATCACCCTTCCTGTAGGGTCGTGATAGGTCCATTTGCTGTCATCTAGTGGACATTTTGCTCAATTGCCCTCAGCTATGTTTAGACTGTTGTTGTTCATGTTTTGCTGTGTTCTAGTGTACTAGGGAATGTATTGCTTTCTTATTCTTGACACTTCTCTCCCAGGGAAATATAAGTCCAGCTTCAGCAATGTTTGCAATTTGTTCCAGTCATTGGCAGCAGAGAACTGGAAGGAGAGTCGGCCAAAGGAGGTGTTGGCTTTGGGGATGACCAGTGAGATACACCTGCCGGAGCGCGTTCTACGGGTGAGTGTTGTTATCGTGACCAGTGAGCTGAGATAAGGCGGAGCAGTGGTGGGTGGTATAAGGGGCTTTGGTGACAAAACGGAGGCACTGTGATAGACTGCATCCAGTTTGCAAGTAGAGCATTGGAAGCTATTTTGTAAATTACATCGTCAAAGAGGGTATGTTTGGCGGCGTGAGTGAAGGAGGCTTTGTTGCGAAATAGGAAGCCAATTCTAGATTTAATTTTGGATTGGAGATGTTTAATATGAGTCTGGAAGGAGAGTTTACAGTCTTGCCAGACACCTAGGTATTTGTAGTTGTCCACATATTCTAAGTCAGAACCGTCCAGAGTAGTGATGCTAGTGGGGCGAGCAGGTGCAGGCAGCGAATGGTTGAAAAGTATGCATTTGGTTTTACTAGCGTTTAAGAGCAGTTGGAGGCCAATGAAGGAGTGTTGTACGGCATAGAAGCTCTAACTACTAGGCTACCTGCCGAAATAACTCCGTGAGAAGCAGGGTGCTGTTTTGGAAGTTTACTTGAATCACAGTATGAAACAGCAACAAACACAAAAGTACATGTTTTCAGTTACAGTAGTATAGAGCACAGAATGTATTTCACAATAACTGCGCTAAATGTACGGAATAAGAGTGCTCAATCTAGACTCCAAAATAAAGTTACTAGGATGCAACTGAATGCTTTATTGTTCAGCTAGGTGTCCCTAGGGAGAAATAGCACTGAAGCTATTCTTCATCTTTCATGGAAACATGAAAATGAAATGTGATAAACATTTATCTTGTGTTTAGAAACAAATGTACTTACAGACATTGCTTCTTACAAAGCTTATAAAGAAGGATGATGAAGGATTGTAACTACCCTGTCAAACTTGCACATCTAACACATTGCTTCCCTTCTGAAACTGCTTCCTGTCACATGACACAAACAGGTAAATTAAACACTGCTGCACTTAAACTGCCACTAGGGGGTGCTAAACAACTAACAGGTTCAGAACAAACACTGAAACATGCATGAGAGCACCAGGTTTTCCGGATGACTGTGTGATCCTGCTCTCCGCAGCCAATGTGAGTAAGGCCTTTAAACAGCTCAACATTCACAACAACGCAGGGCCAGACAGATTACCAGGACGTGTACTCCGAGCAAGCACTGACCAACTGGCAAGTGTCTTCTCTGACATTTTCAACCTCTCCCTGTCTGTCTGTAATACCAACATGTTTCAAGCAGACCACCATAGATCCTGTCCCCAAGAAAATTAAGGTAACCTGCCTAAATGACTACCGACCCGTAGCGCTTTGAAAGGCTGGTCATGGCTCACATCAACACCATCATCCCAGAAACCCTAGACCGACTCCAATTTGCATACCGCCCTAATAGATCCACAGATGACGCAATCTCTATTGTACTCCGCACTGCCCTTTCCCAGAGTTCCCCTGTCCAGTGTCTGTGTTCTTTTGCCCATCTTAATCTCTTTACTTTTTACTGGCCAGTCTGAGATATGGCTTTTTCTTTGCAACTCTGTCTAGAAGGCCAGCATCCCGGGGTCGCCTCTTCACTGTTGACGTGGAGACTGGTGTTTTGCGGGTACTATTTAACAAAGCTGCCAGTTGAGGACTTGTGAGGCATCTGTTTCTCAAACTAGACACTCTAATGTACTTGTGCTCTTGCTCAGTTGTGGCCCAGGGCCTCCCACTCCTCTTTTTATTCTGGTTAGAGACAGTTTGCGCTGTTCTGTGAAGGGAGTAGTACACAGCATTGTATGAGATCTTCAGTTTCTTGGCAATTTCTCGCATGGAATAGCCTTCATTTCTGAGAACAAGAAAAGACTGACCAGTTTGAGAAGAAAGTGCTTTGTTTCTGGCCATTTTGAGCCTGTAATCAAACCCACAATTGCTAATGCTCCAGATACTCAACTAGCTTAAAGAAGGCCAGCTTTATTGCTCCTTTGAGCAGGACAACAGTTTTCAGCTGTGCTATCATTTTCAGTCAATTGGAGGTGTACCTGTGGATGCATTTCAAGGCCTACCTTCAAACTCAGTGCCTCTTTGCTTGACATCATGGGAAAATGAAAAGAAATCATCCAAGACCTCAGAAAATAAATTGTAGACCTCCACAAGTCTGGTTCATCCTTAGGAGCAATTTCCAAATGCCTGAAGGTACCACGTTCATCTGTACAAACAATAGTACACAAGTATAAACACCATGGGACCAGGCGGCCGTCATACTGCTCAGGGAGGAAACGCGCTCTATCCCCTAGAGATGAATGTACTTTGGTGCGAAAAGTGCAAATCAATCCCAGAACAACAGCAAAAGATATTGTGAAGATGCTGGAGGAAACAGGTACAAATGTGTCTATATCCACAGTAAAACGAGTGCTATATCCACATAACCTGAAAGACTGCTCAGCAAGGGAGAAGCCACTGCTCCAAAATCGCCATAAAAATGCCAGACTACGGTTTGCAACTGCACATGGGGACAAAGATCGTACTTTTCTGATAAGACAAACATATAACTGTTTTGCCATAATGACCATCATTAAGTTTGGAGGAAAAAGGGGGATGCTTGCAAGCTGAAGAACACCATCCCAACCGTGAAGCACGGGGGTGGCAGCATCATGTTGTGGGGGTGCTTTGCTGCAGGAGGGACTGGTGCACTTCACAAAATAGATGGCATCTTGAGAGAGGAAAATTACGTTGATATATTGAAGCAAAATCTCAAGACATCAGTCAGGAAGTTAAAGCTTGGTCGGAAATTGGTCTTCCAAATGGACAAAGACCCCAAGCATACTTCCAAAGTTGTGGCAAAATGGCTTAAGGACAACAAAGTCAAGGTATTGGAGTGGCCATCACAAAGCCCTGACCTCAATCCTATAGAACAGGCAGAACTGTGGGCAGAACTGGTAAAGCGTGTACGAGCAAGGAGGCCTACAAACCTGACTCAGTTACACCAGCTCTGTCAGGAGGAATGGGCCATAATTCACCCAACTTATTGTGGAAAGCTTGTGGAAGGCTACCCAAAATGTTTGACCCAAGTTAAACAATTTAAAGGCAATGCTACCAAATACTAATTGAGTCTATGTGAACTTCTGACCCACTGAGAATGTGATGAATGAAATAAAAGCTGAAATCAATAATTCTCTCTACTATTATTCTTACATTTCACATTCTCAAAATAAAGTCGCGATCCTAACTGACCTAAAACAGGGAATTTTTACTAGGATTAAATGTCAGGGGTTGCGAAAAACTGAGTTTAAATGTATTTGGATAAGGTGTATGTAAACTTCAACTCTATGTCATTTGACTGCAGGAAAAGGCTACAGTTACCCTGTTAAGTAAACTGAACTCTCGTTTTAATACGCTAAAACTATTCCTTTTTAAATCTTTTTTTCAAAAGAACCATAGAAAATAGTAAAAACATAGATTAAAAGCAGTTGAGCTGGTTCTACTTTTGAGTAGTCCGAGCATAACATGTCAACCCTACTACCAATGGATAGACAGGCTGGAAATGTTTTAACAATTTCATTTTTTTTTGTGAATTTTGGATTGAATTGCCACTGTTACAAAGGAATTGATGGCTGATTTAAGAAGAAATTGTCAACCCTGTTACTTTATTTGTCATCTAATAGGCACTTACTTCTCAAAGGCACCGAGTTGGTGAAACAACCCATGTAATCCAGTAAAGACAACGTGTAGACTGCCAGTATGATGCAAATAAAAATGTTGTTTATATATAGTTTATATAAGAGGAATCACATGGACTTGGATGCAATACTGTACATGGCTGCATAGATGGCTTTAGCTGTAATCTTTGGTTACTAAAGAAAATTCTAAATTATAGTTTCACTAGGTCATCTAACTCAGGCACTTCAACAGTGGCATACACATCAAAGGGGAGCCAGGGAGGCATGGAATTAGCCAAATCCCCTACTTTAATCTTGAAAAATAACACTTTATCTAAAAAAAAACATTAAAACATGTTGACTTTGTTCCCAAATATAAATGTCTTGTTTATTCTATTCTCAAAATGTTACTTTGTTCTCAAAAATAAATTTAAAGTCTATTATATTCAAACTTTTTCCTTGAAGCTTAATTTAGACTATCTAAAGAATAATGCTTGTTTAACCGTGAAAACATTGCCACTTTATTCACTTCATTTTGACGCCCCCATGGTGAGGGGCTATTAGAGAGGATGAAGCAGCAGGTTCACAAAGGGAGACTGACACATTGTTTTCCACCGTAGGGGTTGGGGACCTTGGACCATTGGGGTTTCCAATCCAGACAGGTAGTGAGACATGTTATGTTTTAATATCCACTCTAGAAAACGTTCTGAATGGTGCAGATAGAGATAAAATGAATACAAAAATCATATCTGTTCAATCTACATAATAATATTTATATCTGGAAATGTTATATACTCCTGAACTGGCCATCGGGTGTGTATGTGTGTGACTGCCCCCACTTGTGGCCTCCACTTCTAAGGTGTATGTGCGACAAGCCCCCACTTGTGACCCCCACTTCTAAGGCGTGTGTGCGACAGCCCCCACTTGTGACCCCCACTTCTAAGGTGTGTGTGCGACAGCCCCCACTTGTGACCCCCACTTCTAAGTTGTGTGTGCGCCAGTACATAGCCCCTACTTCTAAAGTGTGTATATGCACGACTATCTCTGAGCTGCAGGTGTCTGCCTGTGCCTCGTCGATTTGATTAGACTGATGAATAATAATGTATGAATAATGCATGGTTCTGTGAGCCGACAGGGAGCCTTTCATTATGCTAAACAGACACAACATCTATTCATTCCTAAAACAGAGATTCTGCTTCCCAAATGGCAGCCTATTCTCTATATAGTGCACTACTTCAGTCTCTGTGTGTGTGCATGCGACAGGCTGTGGCTCCCATATCTAAGGTGTGTGTCTGTTTGTCTGGTATGTGTTTATTTCAAGGTGTGTGTCAAAATTGGTGCACAATATAGGGAATAGAGTGCCATATGGGACGCACCCAGAGTGTTTAAGTAGATCCCCCTAAAACATCATCAAACAAAGTGAGATTGTCCAAACAGGACACAGATGTTCCAGGCTCTATGCTCCATGGCAGGGTGCTTGCGGATGGCTTTAGCCCGGGAGAGAGAAGCCTTGTTTGGGAAAACGTGCCAGATGTAGATAGGCTACCATTCAGCAACCCACTCTCCAGAGACATCATGGTCATGTCCATTAAATTTGAATTTGATATATTTGTAAGATGAAAGGATCATGGTTTTCCTTTTTTTAATTACATGAACCAGTTTTCCTTTTTATACGAGTAAAGTACATGTAAAAAAAAATAGATACAAAATTCACCACAGGCCTGATGGAAAAAGCTAATTTGTCGGAAACCTTTCCAAATGCCGACAAAACAAAATACGCTAAAGACAAGGTGGGATATTTTCCCTTCATTCCCTATTGAAGATACAGTGGGATATTGGTCATGTTGCACTTCCTAAGGCTTCAACTAGATGTCAACAGTCTTTAGAACGTTGTTTCAGGCTTCTACTGTGAAGGAAGGGGGAATGAGAGGGGATTGAGACAGGTGTCTGGCAGAGTGCCATGGACTCGTGACGCATGTTCATGTGAAAGTTACCTCGCGTTCCATTGCTTTTCTACAGAGAAAGGAATTCTCCGGTTGGAACATTATTGAAGATTTATGATAAAAAAAACATTCTAAAGATTGATTCTATACTTCATTTGACATGTTTCTACTGACTGTAACAGAACTTTTTGTACTTTTCGTCCTACCTTTCCGCTGGACTTGCACGCACGTCGTGAGATTGAATTTGTTTACCAAACGCGTTAACAAAAGGAACTTTATCGAACAAATCAAACATTTACTGTGGAACTGGGATTCCTGGGAGTGCATTCTGATGAAGATCATCAAAGATAAGTGAATATTTATTTCTGACTAATGTTGACTCCACAACATGACGGATATCTTTTTGGCTTGTTTGGGCTCTGAGCGCCGTACTCAGATTATTGCATGGTATGCTTAAAAGTTTTTTTTTTTAAGTAAACGTTTTTTTAAAAATCTGACACAGCGGTTGCATTAAGGAGAGGTTTATCTAAAGTTCCATGTATAATAGTTGTATCTCTTATCAATGTAAATTATGAGTATTTCTGTAAATTGATGTGGCTCTCTGCAAAATCACAGCTTGTTTTGGAACTATTGAACATAACATGCCAATGTAAAATGAGATTTTTGGATATAAATATGCACTTTATCGAACAAAACATACATGTATTGTGTAACATGAAGTCCTATGAGTGTCATATGATGAAGATCGTCAAAGGTTAGTGATTCATTTGATCTATATTTCTTCTTTTTGTGACTCCTCTCGTTGGCTGGGAAAATGGCTGTGTTTTTCTGTGACTTGGTGGTGACCTAACATAATCGTTTGTGGTGCTTTCGCTGTAAAGCTTTTTGAAATCAGACACTAGACTAACGCGAAGTTTATATTTTAAATGGTGTAAAATACTTGTATGCTTGAGGAATTTTAATTATGAGATTATTGTTGTTTTGAATTTGGCTCCCTGCACTTTCACCTACTGTTGGCGGGGTGGGACGCTACCGTCCCACATTTCCCAGAGAGGTTAAATGTATTTTTGATCATCCCGTGGAGGGCAGAGAGGGAGGAGAGCATCTGTTTTAGCTCCAGCAGGGGAATTAGACGGCTGCTGAGTATGTGCTTACCTCCCGGACAGTAGCAGCTTCCAGTGGATGGAATGAGTCGGCACTCAGCACATTATTTAGAAGAGGTCTGCGCGAGGAGGCCCAGATGGAACTGGCCTGCCGAGATGACAACGTCACCCTGGTAGGGGTCACACGCCTTCCCATGGTGGAACAATGCAGACGGATACAGTTGGGTCTCGGTCTGTACTGTGGCCAGGGAGGGTACAAGCGCTAGCGGTGTCCGTTACTTCAGAGTCCGGGATCCCCTAGAGCAGAGGGATGGTCACGTGATGTTACATCCCCTGGACCAGGAGTGAGTATTCCATCTACTGCTCTTCCTGTTAGACTCTTTTTAGTACCCATCACTCTGGCTGACTGTCCCTCATGCCCTGTGTCTACATCTTTGGTGGATTCTGATGCCGCAGGGAACTTTATGGACCAGACCCTTGCCTTCTCTCTCAATATTACTACCTACCCGCTCTCCTATCCTTTTCCTGTTTAAGGTCTCGACTGTCAACCTCTAGGATCCGGAACCATCACACACATCAGCCAACCACTCACCCTCACAGTGGAGCCCAATCACCAAGGAAACATCCCCTTCCTCATCACCAGTGCACCAGTTCACAAGATCATCCTCTGCCTACTTTGGCTTCAGCGCCATAACCCTACCATCTCATGGTTGAGGATGAGAATCCCCGACTGGTTGCCTGAATGCCGGAAGACCTGCTTTCCTGTCCCTTGTGGTTCCATGTCGGTTGAGAGTCCTGTGGTTGCACTCCAGCCCAACATCCCGGAGTAATATCAGGATCTAAGGGATCTCCAGTGCTACACCTCCGCCCAGACTGTCGGTGTCTGAGACCCAGGCCATAGAGGACTACATTCAAGAGGCTCTCCAACAGGGTTTCATCCACAGGTCCATGTCCCCTGCATCGACTGGTTTCTTCTTCGTGGCCAAGAAGGAGGGAGGATTACGACGGACTCAATGTCATCACCACGAAGTATCGGAACCCTCTCCCACTGGTGCCGTCAGCCATCGAGCAGTTCTGCGGGGCCCAGTTCTTCACCAAACTGGACCTGCAGAGTGTCTACAATCTCATTCGCTTCCGGGAGCGGGGATGAGTAGAAGACGATGTTCATCACGATGTCTGGTCACTACGAGTACTTGGTTATGCCCTTTGGCTTAGCCAATGCTCCATCAGTGTTCCAGGCATTCGTCAACAAGGTGTTCAGGGACATGCTCGGACGTCAGGTTATTGTGTACATCGATGACATTCCTGATCTTCTCGATCAACCTGGAAGATCACATCACTCATGTTCGAGCAGTCCTGGAACACTTCGTGCCAATTCCACCAGAGGGCTGTCTCCTTCTTGGGCTACCAAATCAGCCCATAGGGAGTGAGGATGGAATACAAGAAGGTAGATGCGGTAAGGTCATGGTCAGTCCCAACTACCATCAAGGGGTTACAATGTTTTTTATCACTGCTTCATCAGGAACTTCAGCGCCGTCGCCGCCGCTCTCACCTCCCTCCTCAAGGGTGGGCCTCGTAGGTTGGTTTGGTCTCCATCAGCCGACGAGGCCTTTTGTCTCCTCAAGGGGCATTTCACCTCCGCACCTTTGCTAATACACCAAGATCCCACGCTACCTTTTGTGGTTGAGATAGAAGGAGGTGGCCCCCTAAAATTATATCATTGTGCTTTCTCCTCCAAGAAACTGTCCCCCGCAGAGAGGAATTATGACGTTGGCGATCGGGAGCTCTTGGTGGTGAAGTTAGCATTAGAGGAGAGGAAACACTGGCTGGAGGGTGCTAAGAAACCATTCACCATCCTCACTAACCATCGGAACCTTGAGTACATACGGACAGCGAGGAGACTGAATCTGCATCAAGCCAGGTCGGCCCTCTTCACCAGGTTTGACTTCACGCTGACCTATCCCCCAGGTTCTAAGAACATCAAGGCCATTGCCCTGTCCCGTATCTACGATTCGGGAGAGGCTTCTGTCCAGAGGGCACCCATAATCCCATTCTCCCGAGATACTGGGACGTAGATGTGGAAATCTATGACATCTGGTTCCCTAGCTGATGCTGTTCCCCCAGCGTACGCTGTCAGATCCCGATGTCGTGAGGTCGGCTCCAGTATCTGGTGGACTGGGAGGGGTATGACCCAGAGGAGCCGTGTTGGGTTCAGGTGGTGGACATTCTGGACCCCAACATCATCCGTGATTTCCACCTTCACCTCCGGGCCGATCCGCTCCTCGGGGTGGTTGACATTGTCTTGCGTCTGGGACAGCATGTCGGGGGGGGCTCGTACAACATCGCCATAGTATTAACCACCTGTCCTGGGATTCATTATTACACACACCTGGCACTCATTATGCGCAACTGTGAATCATTACTTTACATGTTTTTATTTCACCTTTATTTAACCAGGTAGGCCAGTTGAGAACAAGTTCTTATTTACAACTGCGACCTGGCCAAGATAAAGTAAAGCAGTGCGACACAAACAACAACACAGAGTTACACATGGAATAAACAAACGTACAGTCAATAACACAATAGAAAAAATATATATACAGTGTGTGCAAATGTAGTAAGATTAGGGAGGTAAGGCAATAAATAGACGATAGTGGCAAAATAATTACAATTTAGCATTAACACTGAAGTGATAGATGTGCAGATGACGATGGGCAAGTAGATACTGGGGTGCAAAGAGCAAAAATAAATAACAATAGCAATAGCAAGGGATAAGAACGTTGCAAGCAAGTATGGCAATGGAACATTTCGAACAAACAACTGGGTCGCGTACATAGATACAGAACAAAAAGACTGAATGACTGGGTTGCATCTATAGATACAGAACAAGACTGAATGACTGGGTCGCATCTCTAGCAACTCTAGATTTGTGTCAGGACTATATCTGGTGGAAGGATGAAATAGTATGAATAAATTAATCCAAATAATGTTTTTAATGAAAATATGTCAGTCATTATTTGAATTTGTTGGTAACCCGTTGTATAAAAGTCGTAATGCCCTCGAAGCCGGTGTTTGGATGATATATTGGCATGGTTTTCCGGCCCTCGACTTCATCGTGAGCCTAACAACACCCATGCCAGTATATCCTCCAAACACTGGCTTCGAGGCCATTATCAGTATGCGTCATTCCATGAGTAAATTAGTCAACTTATGTTGAGGTTGAGTAGTGGTTGACGTTGTATATGTCGTTCGACAGACAGTTTAAACCCAATATTGTGGTAATATGGTGGGGTCATTTTTGTTTGTTTTTGCTTTTCTCCAATAGCATTTGAGTTTGTAAATTCTGTAAAATGCAGTAAATGAGCTTCAACTTCCAAAAGATTCCTTGGAACCACCCCCGCGCAACCCACTTTGCCATACCCTAGGTTTAGCTGAACTGACATTACTGCTCTACTGTCTAATAATAAAAATAAAAAAGTACATTCATAGTATAAAAACTACTACTCGGCCTTAAACTAATAAAAAGGACTATAAATGATTATGAAAGGGATAGGATTCCATTTGGGATTACAGACCTAGCCTTCTCCATGTGGAGCAGTGAGATGTCTCTGTCTAGACTAGCTGGTCATATTAGAATGAGGACAGCTATTCAGATGGTGACAGAGATTGTTCAGGAGATGTTGTCTGGAGAAGCCTGATGTTATTGGTGGAATAATTGTTTTCTTCCCCTTTCGAAATGTCAGAGAGAAGCAGAGATATCCGAGACTAGTATGAGGGAGCTCACCTGTGTGTCTGTGTGTGTGTGTGCCTCATTTCTCAGGTGTGTGCTTGTCTGTCTGGTATGTGTTTGATGTGAAAAGATGTGTGTGTGTAAAGGCTTGTGTGAAGGTGTGTGTGTGTGTGCTTGTGTGTGTGTGTGGCCCGCAGGCCCCCGTCAGCACGTCTGGTAATTGAATTGGCCTGTTGGTGTAATTGAATATTTCTGCCAGGCTGAAGGCAGAGGAGGCTTTCATTACTGTATGAGTGATGTGCTCTACTTGGGCTCCATAAGCAAATCAGCCCAAAGGAATACATTAATATAGATTAATGGATGATACAGACAAGGACAAGACAGGGTCAGCCTCCCTCAACAGTCTCGGTCACTCACCTACCTGCAGATAAAGTGCATTTGGAAAGTCTTCAGACCCCTTGAATTTTTCCACATTTTGTTACGTTACAGCCTTAAATGTTTTTTTCCCTCATCAATCTACACACAATACCGCATAATGACAAAGCAAAAACAGGTGTTTATTTTTTGTGCAAATTGATTACAAATAAAAACGGAAATAAAAATGGAAATATCACATTTACATATGTACTCAGACCTTTACTCAGTACTTTTTTGTAGCACCTTTGGCAGTGATTACAGCCTCGAGTCTCCTTGGGTATGATGCTGCAAGCTTGGCACACCTGTATTTGGGGAGTTTCTTCCATTCTTCTCTGCAGATTCTCTCAACTTCCCCCAGGTTGGATGGTGTGCTTCGCTGCACAGCTATTTTCAGGTCTCTCCAGAGAAAAGTCCGGGCTCTGGCTGGGCTACTCAAGGCATTCAGAGACTTGTTCCCGAAGCCAATCCTTCGTTGCCTTGGCTGTGTGCTAGTCACTTGTGGTACAGTGGCTTGTGAAAGTATTCACCCTCTTGGCATTTTTCCTATTTTGTTGCCTTAACCTGTTAGTCCTATAGGGGCAGTATTTCATTTTTGGATAAAAAGACGTGCTCGTTTTAAGCGCAATATTTTGTCACGAAAAGATGCTCGACTATGCTTGGAATTGATAGTTTTGGAAAGAAGACACTCTTACGGTTCCAGAACTGCAAAGATTTTCACTGTGAGTGCCCTAGAACAAATGCTTCAGGCAAAACCAAGATGTTTGACCGACCAGGAAATGAACAGGATTTCTGAGGCTACGTTTTCCATGATCGCCTTATATGGCTGTGAATGCGACAGGAATGAACGGACACTTTCTCTTGTTTCCCAAGGTGTCTGCAGCATTGTGACGTATTTGTAGGCATATCATTGGAAGATTGACCATAAGAGACTACAATTGCCAAGTGTCCCGCACGGTGTCTGCGTGGAAATTGGTGCGCAAAAGTCAGCTACCAGTATTTTTCCATCCGAATCAGAGAAGAATGCAGGCTTCCAGGGACGGCATTTCAATGAAGAGATATATGACAAAACACCTTGAGGATTGATTCAAACAACGTTTTCCATGTTTCAGTCGATATTATGGAGTTAATTCGGAAAAAAGTTTGACGTGTAGGTGACTGAATTTTCGGTTAGTTTCGGTAGCCAAATGCATAGTAACAAAACGGAACGTTGTGTCCTACACAAGAATCTTTCAGCAAAAACTGGACATCTGCTATGTAACTGAGAGTCTACTCATTGAAACATCTGAAGTTCTTCAAAGGTAAATTATTTTATTTGATCCCTTTGCTGGTTTTTGTGAATATGTTGCGTGCTAAATGCTAACGCTAAATGCTAAGCTAGCTATCACCACCCTTACACAAATTATTGATTTTCTCTGGTTCTAAAGCATATTTTGAAAATCTGAGACGACAGGATTGTTAAGAAAAGGATAAGCTTGAGAGCAGGCATATTTATTTCATTTCATTTGCGATTTTTAGAAATCGCTAACGTTGCGTTATGGTAATGAGCTTGAGGCTGTAGTAACGCGACCGCATGCGGGATGGGGCGGACTATGAGGTTAAAACCTGGAATTAAAATCCCATTTTTTTGGAGTTTATATAATTTGATTTACACAACACGCCTACCACTTTGAAGATGCTAAATATTTTTTCCTGTGAAACAAACAAGAAAACTTGAGCATGCATAACTATTCATCCCCCCAAGGTCAATACTTTGTAGAGCCACCTTTTGCAGCATTTACAGCTGCAAGTCTCTTGGGGTATGTCTCTATAAGCTTGGCACATCTAGCCACTGGGATTTTTGCTGCTCCAGCTCCTTCAAGTTGGATGGGTTCCGCTGGTATACATCAATCTTTAAGTCATTGTTAAGGGAATTTTTTATCAATGATGACTAATTATGTATACATTTCAATCAGGACTGACTAATCCGAATACTATTATGTTACTGTACATGTATGAATTTTCTCTCTTGCTCCCAGTATTGAATATAATGTAGTCAAGAGTTTAGAACAATGACGGTCTGTTCCTTGGTACAAATGAATGAACTATCTCCAGACTGTCTAGAATGCTTATCTACACTGACTAACCTTGGCTCTAGGCGAGGAGGGAAGGTTTGAGATCTATAGAGCCTTTCTACCAGTGTCAAGAAGAGACGGAACATTTGGAAAACGCTGACGTCATTTTCAGTTTATAACCTGTGGTAAAATGTGTATGAACTCAGTACTCTCTTGATTAAAGGCTGTTACTTGACTTTTAAGACCGGGGCTCTGTCCATTCTTATAAAATAAGGGTCTTACAAATCCTTATGCATTGACAGAGTGTTTTATTTTGATTGGGAATTAAAACAGAGGAATTAAATTACTTCAACAGTCATACCACAGATTCTCAATTGGATTGAGGTCTGAGCTTTGACTAGGCCATTCCAAGACATTTACATGTTTCCCCTTAAACCACTGGACCATGTTGCAACGTCTGGGTACAGCCATGGATCGCGTGCTGCAGACAATGGATCGTTGGGAGAGGGGAGGAGGTTTTCCAGCGCCTCCACCAGCCCCACTACAACAGGTCCCAACTGTCCACCCCTCTTCCACCTGGTCCCAGCGGGATTCGACTCATGCTCCAAAGAGAGTATGATGGGACGGCTGCTGGATGCCAGGGTTTTCTACTACAGCTGGAGCTCTACATGCCGACCGTCCACCCGGCTCCTTCGGGGCGTGAGAGTGTGTCCGCCCTCGTCTCCTGCCTCTCAGGCAAAGCCCTGGAGTGGGCTAAAGCCATATGGAGTGAGGGAGACGCAGCGTGAACGTCTGTTCCACCTGAGGCAAGGGACGAGGAGCGTGCAGGATTTCGCCTTGGACTTCCGGACCCTGGCCGCCAGCCCGGGATGGAACAACAGGGCCCTGATCGATCACTACAGGTGCAGTCTGCGTGAGGACGTCCGTCGGGAGTTGGCCTGCCGAGACACCACACTCACATTGGACCAGCTGGTGGACATGTCCATCCGGCTGGACAACCTGCTGACTGCCCACGGACGTCCTGATCGGGACCTGTCAGTTTCATCCCCCATCCCCCAATGGCCCCTCCTCCGGTCGCCCTAAGTGCAGCACCCCCCCCTCCACTCCGACGCCCATGGAGCTGGGAGGTGCTGCACTTAGGGCGACCGGAGGAGGGGCCATTCCCTGCACCATCTGTGGCCGCAGAGGGCACACTGCTGGTCGGTGCTGGGGGGGGGGGGGTTACTCAGGGAGTTGAGGCAGCAGGCAGGGCATTGTGTCACCCCAGGTGAGTCAGCACCAGGCTCAACCAGAGCCCCCTGTTGCTCACATATATGTGTTTATTTCATTTCCTGACTTTTCCCCGCATTCCCAGCATAAGGCGCTAGTAGATTCAGGCGCAGCTGGGAATTTTATTGACTGTTCATTTGCTCATAGTTTAGGGATTCCCCTTGTTCCTGTGGATATGCCCTTCCCTGTGCACGCCCTAGATAGTCAACCATTAGGGTCTGAACTGATTAGGGAGGCCACCGCTCCACTTGACATGGTTATGCAGGAGGGTCATAAGGAGAGAAATAGTCTCTTCCTTATTGATTCTCCTGCATTTCCCGTGGTGCTGGGCTTACCCTGGTTGGCCTTTCATGACCCCACTATTTTGTGGCAACAGAGGGCTCTCAAGGGGTGGTCACGAGAGTGCTCAGGGAGATGTGTGGGGGTTTCCATCGGTGCGACTACGGTGGAAAGTCCAGACCAGGTCTCCACCGTGCGCATCCCCTCAGAATATGCCGATTTGGCTCTCACCTTCTCTAAGAAGAGGGCGACTAAAATTACCACCTCATCGACGGGGGGGTTGTGCGATAAATCTCCTGGTAGACGCAGCACTTCCTAGGAGTCACGTGTAATCCTCTGTCACCGGAGAAGACGGTGGCTATGGAAACATATGTCTCCGAAACCCTGGGGCAAGGATACATTCGGCCCTCCACTTCACCTGCCTCCTCAAGTTAATTTTTTTTGTGAAGAAGGATGGGGGTGTGCGCCAGTGTACTGACTATCGAGCTACCAGCTGCCTCTTATCGCCAGTGGGATCGAGTCAATGCACGGGGTGCGCTTCTTCACAAAATCTCAGGAGCGCTTACAACCTGGTGCGTATCCGGGAGGGGGACGAGTGGAAGACACCATTTAGAACCACCTCAGGCCACTATGAGTACCTCGTCATGCCGTACGGGTTGATGAATGCTCCATCAGTCTTCCAGGCCTTTGTTGACGAGATTTTCCGGGAGTGTAGTGTGCAGGGTGTAGTGGTGTATATCGACAACATTCTGATATACTCCGCTACACGCACCGAGCATGTGTCCCTGGTGCGCAAGGTGCTTGGTCGACTGTTGGAGCATGACCTGTACGTCAAGGCTGAGAAATGTCTGTTCTTCCAACAGTCCGTCTCCATTTTAGGGTACTGCTTTTCCACGTCAGGGATGGAGATCCCTGTGGTTCCAAGATGGCGTAGCAGTCGGACGTGTGTTTTGTCTTGTCCCGTCCTGTCTGGTGTAAATATAGTTTTCCTCGTTTTTTTTCTGTATATTTATTTTTTTCTGTATATTTCGTACATATTTTAATCTCACTTTCCAACTATAGGCTGAATATACTCTCCTGCAACCCGCATCACCCAATGTGGTACGGATCTGCTTTTTCTATACTTTAGAACCGGAACCCCCATCAGAAGCTAGCCAGCTAACTAGCTAGTACTCAGTTAGCCACTGCTAGCGGTCTTCAAAGCTAACTAGGACACCAGCGCGACATCAACCCAGAGCATATCAGACTGCTTTTTCTCTACCACATCTCCGGATTCCTACCGCAAGCTCTGAACCTTTACACCGGATCATCGCAACTAGCTAGCTGCAATCCGAGTGGCTACTCCTGGCTAACGTCTCTGTCCCAAAGCAAGCACCAGTTAGCCTTGAGCTAGCCTTGAGCTAAGCCCATCTCCCGACTAGCCGAAGAGGTCCAACAATACCTCTTTTGCCAATTGGCCTGGACCCTTTACTGCCGACACGGAGCCCCGCCGATCCATCACGACTGGTCCGCCGACATAATCGTCCGAGGTGGTTTCAACAGGCTTTTCCGTTGCGACATCGCCAAAGATCCATCTGCTGGCCAAGGCTTTCTGAATCGCTGTGTCTCCAGCTCACCTAGCGTACTAGAGCACCTGTAGCATACTCCTGGGCTACAATTACCCGGGCCCACGACCGGTCTGTCGATGTCACCGCATGAAGAGGAATAAACAGACTCACCCCATCGCGACGTCCCCCAAAGGTTAACTCTCTAGCCCTCGCTATCTCCCTGCTTGCTAATTCGGCCTGCTAACGGCTAGCTTGTCTAGCTCCGGTCCGCTAACTGCTACCTTGTCTAGCCCGGGCCTACGAACTGTTAGCTTGTTAGCACAGGCCTGCTAACCGTCTGAATCACCGCGTCCCAAACACTCTCTGAACCCATTTACTTTCTATCTCTTTTTGATTTTTATTTTGTTTATACCTTCCGGAAACCTGCCTCACCCACTGTGATACGGAATCACTATTACTTTTAATTTTATTTTTATGACACACTCAAGAACCTCCAGACGCTAACCAGCTAACTAGCTACAAGCTATTTAGGCATTGTTAGTTTTTTTTAAACCTGGATAACACTCGCCAGCCCAGCTTCCCTGCCCATCCACCGCTGCCCCCTGGACACTGATCTCTTGGCTACATAGCTGACGCACGCTGGACTGTCCATTAATCACGGTACTCCATTCTGCTTGTTTGTTTTATCTGTCGGCCCAGTTGCCTAGTCAACGCCATTTTACCTGCTGTTTGTTGTGCTAGCTGATTAGCCTCGCCTACTGTTTTTAGCTAGCTTTCCCAATTCAACACCTGTGATTACTGTATGCCACGCTGTATGTCTCTCTCAAATGTCAATATGCCTTGTATACTGTTGTTCAGGTTAGTTATCATTGTTTTAGTTCACAATGGAGCCCCTAGATCCACTCTGCATACCCCTGTTACCTCCTTTGTCCCACCTCCCACACATGCGGTGACCTCACCCATTACAACCAGCATGTCCAGAGATACAACCTCTCTCATCATCACCCAGTGCCTGGGCTTACCTCCGCTGTACCCGCACCCCACCATACCCCTGTCTGCGCATTATGCCCTGAATATATTCTACCATGCCCAGAAACCTGCTCCTCTTATTCTCTGTCCCCAACGCTCTAGACGACCAGTTTTGATAGCCTTTAGCCGCACCCTCATACTACTCCTTCTCTGTTCCGCGGGTGATGTGGAGGTAAACCCAGGCCCTGCATGTCCCCAGGTACCCTCATTTGTTGACTTCTGTGATCGAAAAAGCCTTGGTTTTACGCATGTCAACATCAGAAGCCTCCTCCCTAAGTTTGTTTTACTCACTGCTTTAGCACACTCTGCTAACCCTGATGTCCTTGCCGTGTCTGAATCCTGGTTCAGGAAGGCCACCAAAAATTCAGAGATTTCCATACCCAACTATAACATCGTCCGTCAAGATAGAACTGCCAAAGGGGGCGGAGTCGCAGTCTACTGCAGAGATAGCCTGCAAAGTAATGTCATACTTTCCAGGTCCATACCCAAACAGTTTGAACTACTAATTTTGAAAATTACTCTCTCCAGAAATAAGTCTCTCACTGTTGCCGCCTGCTACCGACCACCCTCAGCTCCCAGCTGTGCCCTGGACACCATTTGTGAATTGATCGCCCCCATCTAGCTTCAGAGTTTGTTCTGTTAGGTGACCTAAACTGGGATATGCTTAACACCCCGGCAGTCCTACAATCTAAGCTAGATGCCCTCAATCTCACTCAAATCATCAAGGAACCCACCAGGTACAACCCTAACTCTGTAAACAAGGGCACCCTCATAGACGTCATCCTGACCAACTGGCCCTCCAAATATACCTCCGCTGTCTTCAACCAGGATCTCAGCGATCACTGCCTCATTGCCTGTATCCGCCACGGAGCCGCAGTCAAACGACCACCCCTCATCACTGTCAAACGCTCCCTAAAACACTTCTGTGAGCAGGCCTTTCTAATCGACCTGGCCCGGGTATCCTGGAAGGACATTGACCTCATCCCGTCAGTTGAGGATGCCTGGTCATTCTTTAAAAGTAACTTCCTCACCATTTTAGATAAGCATGCTCCGTTCAAAAAATGCAGAACCAAGAACAGATACAGCCCTTGGTTCACTCCAGACCTGACTGCCCTCGACCAGCACAAAAACATCCTGTGGCGGACTGCAATAGCATCGAATAGCCCCCGTGATATGCAACTGTTCAGGGAAGTCAGGAACCAATACACGCAGTCAGTCAGGAAAGCTAAGGCCAGCTTCTTCAGGCAGAAGTTTGCATCCTGTAGCTCCAACTCCAAAAAGTTCTGGGACACTGTGAAGTAAATCCATGATTATCGAAAACTTCAATAAGCACTTCTCAACGGCTGGCCATGCCTTCCACCTGGCTACTCCAACCTCGGCCAACAGCTCCGCCCCCCCGCAGCTCCTCGCCCAAGCCTCTCCAGGTTCTCCTTTACCCAAATCCAGATAGCAGATGTTCTGAAAGAGCTGCAAAACCTGGACCGTACAAATCAGCTGGGCTTGACAATCTGGACCCTCTATTTCTGAAACTATCTGCCGCCATTGTCGCAAGCCCTATTACCAGCCTGTTCAACCTCTCTTTCATATCGTCTGAGATCCCCAAGGATTGGAAAGCAGCCGCAGTCATCCCCCTCTTCAAAGGGGGAGACACCCTGGACCCAAACTGTTATAGACCTATATCCATCCTGCCCTGCCTATCTAAGGTCTTCGAAAGCCAAGTCAACAGGTCACTGACCATCTCGAATCCCACCGTACCTTCTCCGCTGTGCAATCTGGTTTCCGAGCCGGTCACGGGTGCACCTCAGCCACACTCAAGGTACTAAACGATATCATAACTGCCATCGATAAAAGACAGTACTGTGCAGCCGTCTTCATCGACCTCGCCAAGGCTTTCGACTCTGTCAATCACCATATTCTTATCGGCAGACTCAATAGCCTCGGTTTTTCGGATGACTGCCTTGCCTGGTTCACCAATTACTTTGCAGACAGAGTTCAGTGTGTCAAATCGGAGGGCATGCTGTCCGGTCCTCTGGCAGTCTCTATGGGGGTGCCACAGGGTTCAATTCTCGGGCCGACTCTTTTCTCTGTATATATCAATGATGTTGCTCTTGCTGCGGGCGATTCCCTGATCCACCTCTACGCAGACGACACCATTCTATATACTTTCGGCCCGTCATTGGACACTGTGCTATCTAACCTCCAAACGAGCTTCAATGCCATACAGCACTCCTTCCGTGGCCTCCAACTGCTCTTAAACGCGAGTAAAACCAAATGCATGCTTTTCAACCGATCGCTGCCTGCACCCGCATCCCCGACTAGCATCACCACCCTGGATGGTTCCGACCTTGAATATGTGGACATCTATAAGTACCTGTTGAGTTACCTGGGAGTTGGGTTTTAGTGTTATTTTTCAGGGATGGATTGAATACTTCACTCTTCATGAGAGGGAGTAAGAATCCTGGTATTGAATGGTCATTCATTGGGTGGGTGGCGTTGGCAGGGACTCTTGGTGGAACTGTTGTAATGTATGGCCTGTGCGTGACGATGGATGGGAATGTTCGGCTCAGGGAAGTAGGAATGTCAGAGACATGGAAATGTAAGACATACGATACGAAACCCCACTGTTCTGCCTCTCTCGATACCCTCTCTATATTAAAACAGTGGCTCGGACAGTTTTCACAAGATCTCAGACTTTTGAAGGAAAACTATGTAATGTATACAGTTGAAGTCGGACATTTACATACACTTACTGTAGGTTGGAGTTATTAAAACCTGTTTTTCAACCACTCCACAGCCTCCTTGAAGGGGGAGAGGCATTGCCGTGCCCTCTGCACGACAGTGTTGGTGTGTGTGGATCAGGATAATTCCTGATTCCTGATAATTCTGACGAGTGTCAAAGCCAGCGTAGTAGGATTCGATCTTGGTCCTGTATTGATGCTTTGTCTGTTTTATGACTCATCTGAGGTCGTAGCAGGATTTCTTATAAGCATCCGGATCAGTGTCCCATTCCTTGAAAGCGGCAGCTCTAGCCTTCAGCACAGTATGGATGTTGCTTGTAATCCATGGCTTCTGGTTGGGATATCTACGTACGATCACTGTGGGGATGACGTTGTCAATGTACTTATTAATGAAGCCGGTAACTGATGTGGTAAACTCCTTAATGCCAACGGATTAATCGCAGAACATATTCCAGTCTGTGCTAGCGAAACAGTCCTGTAGCATCTGCTTCATCGGACCACATCCGTAAGCAGGAATCAGGAGGATAGATTTATGGTTAGATTTGCTAAATGGAGGGCGAGGGAGAGCTTTGTATGCATTTCTGTGTGTGGACTAAGGTAATCTAGAGTTTTGTCTCCTCTAGTTGCACAAGTAACATGCTGGTAGAAATGAGGTAAAACGGATTTCAGTTCCCTGCATTAAAATCACCGGCCACTCGGAGCGCCGCCTCTCGGTGAGCATTTTCTTGTTTGCTTATGGCCCTATTCAGCTCATTGAGTGCGATCTTAGTGCCAGCATCGGTTTGCGTTGATAAATAGACAGCTACAAAAAATATAGATGAAAACTCTCTTGGTAAATAGTATGGTCTACTGCTTACCATGAGGTATTCTAACTCAGGCGTGCAGAGCCTTGAGACTTCCTTAATATTGGAGATTGCGCACCAGCTGTTGTTAACAAAGAGACACACCCCTCCCCCTTAACCTTACCCGATGCTGCTATACTGTCTTGAAGATGCATAGAAAAATCAGCTAAATACATATTATCCATGTCGTTGTTCAGCCACGATTCCGAGAATCATAGCATGTTACAGTTCTTCAAGTCTCATTGATAGGATGGAGCTCATCCAGTTTTTTATTCAGTGATTGTACATTTGCCAATAGGTCATTAGCTGGCACAGCCACAAAGGTATAAAATCTGATTTTAAACCTAACCTTAACCACACTGTTAACCCTAACCTTAAATTAAGACCAAAAAGAAAATATATGTTTTCATTCGTTTTTAAGATATAGACAATTTTGACTTTGCAGCTGGCCCATCTACAGTAGCTGAAATCACACAGTTCTGCCTCCAGGGCAAGATTTATGGCAATAAACATCAACCTGCAAATAAAATGATGCTGACATCTCAAATATAATTCCCCTCCAGAAATGAGCCCAATAACATATTGATCCATATTATCAGGCATGTTGTGCTATTTAGCAATATGCATCATAACGCCAGGGTAGTGGGTTCGATTCCCGGGACCACCCATACGTAGAATGTATGCACACATGACTGTAAGTCGCTTTGGATAAAAGTGTCTGCTAAATGGCATATATTATTATTATTATTATTATTACCTAGGTGTCTGGCTAGACTGCAAACTCTCCTTCCAGACTCACATCAAACATCTCCAATCGAAAATCAAATCAAGAGTCGGCTTTCTATTCCGCAACAAAGCCTCCTTCACTCACGCCGCCAAGCTTACCCTAGTAAAACTGACTATCCTACCGATCCTCGATTTCGGTGATGTCATCTACAAAATGGCTTCCAACACTCTACTCAGCAAACTGGATGCAGTCTATCACAGTGCCATCCGTTTTGTCACTAAAGCACCTTATACCACCCACCACTGTGACTTGTATGCTCTAGTCGGCTGGCCCTCGCTACATATTCGTCGCCAGACCCACTGGCTCCAGGTCATCTACAAGTCCATGCTAGGTAAAGCTCCGCCTTATCTCAGTTCACTGGTCACGATGGCAACACCCATCCGTAGCACGCACTCCAGCAGGTGTATCTCACTGATCATCCCTAAAGCCAACACCTCATTTGGCCGCCTTTCGTTCCAGTACTCTGCTGCCTGTGACTGGAACGAACTGCAAAAATCGCTGAAGTTGGAGACTTTTATCTCCCTCACCAACTTCAAACATCAGCTATCCGAGCAGCTAACCGATCGCTGCAGCTGTACATAGTCTATTGGTAAATAGCCCACCCATTTTCACCTACCTCATTCCCATACTGTTTTTATACTGTTTTTTATTTATTTACCTTTCTGCTCTTTTGCACACCAATATCTCTACCTGTACATGACCATCTGATCATTTATCACTCCAGTGTTAATCTGCAAAATTGTATTATTCGCCTACCTCCTCATGCCTTTTGCACACATTGTATATAGACTGCCCATTCTTTTCTACTGTGTTATTGACTTGTTAATTGTTTACTCCATGTGTAACTCTGTGTTGTCTGTTCACACTGCTATGCTTTATCTTGGCCAGGTCGCAGTTGCAAATGAGAACTTGTTCTCAACTAGCCTACCTGGTTAAATAAAGGTGAAATAAAATTTTAAAAAAGATGGAGAGTGACAGCATTTCAGCCGTGCATAATTGGCCGACTCTCACCACGGTAAAGGAAGTGCAGCGGTTTCTGGGGTTTGCCAACTACTATCCAGGGTTTTGGTCAGGTAGCAGCTCCCATTACCTCACTGCTGAAGGGAGGACCGATGACGCTGCAGTGGTCGGCTGAGGCGGACAGGGCTTTTGGTCAGCTGAAGGCTCTCTTTAACTTGGCTCCCATGTATCTCATCTGGATCCCTCTTTGGCGTTCATCGTGGAGGTGGACGCGTCCGAGAGTGGGATAGGAGCCGTGTTCTCTCAGCGCTCGAAGCACTCCACCAAAGCTCCTTGCTTTCTTTTCGAAGAAGCTCAGCCCGGCATAGCGAAACTATGATGTGGGGGACCGGGAGCTGTTGGCTGTTGTCAAGGCTCTGAAGGCGTGGAGACATTGGCTTGAAGGGGCTAAACACCCTTTTCTCATCTGGATTGACCATCGCAATCTGGAGTACATCTGGGCGGCGAGGAGACTGAACCCTCGCCAGGCAATTTGGGCAGACCAGGTTCCTACAGACCAGGTTCCCAGAACGCTAAGGCAGATGCATTGTCCCGGATGTATGACACAGAGGAGTGGTCCATGGGTCACACTCCCATACTTCCGGCCTCTTGCCTGGTGGCACTGTTGGTGTGGGAGCTGGGATGCGGACATCGAGCGGGCGTTACACACAGAGCCCACTCCCCCCAGTGTCCAGCTGGGCGCCTGTACGTTCCGTCTGCTGTCCGCAACCGTTTGATCTATTGGGCCCATACGTCACCCTCCTCTGGTCATCCTGGCATCGGTCAGACGGTGCGTTGCCTTGTGGGAAATACTGGTGGCCCACCTTGGCCAATGACGTGAAGGTTTATGTTTCCTTCTGCTCAGTGTGCGCCCAGTGCAAGGCTCCCAGGCACCTGACCAGAGGGAAATTACAACCCCTACCCGGTCCACAATGGCAGTGGTCGCACCTGTCAGTAGACTTCCTGATGGATCTTCCTCTCTCACAGGGCAACATCACGATCCTGGTCGTTGTGGATCAGTTTTCTAAGTCCTGCCATCTCCTCCCTTTGAACTGTCTCCCTACAGCCCTACAGACTGCAGAGGCCCTGTTCACTCACGTCTTCCGGCACTACGGGGTACCTGAGGACAGAGTCTCTGATCGGGGTCCCCAGTTCACGTCGGGGTCTGGAGAGCGTTCATGAAACGTCTGGGGGTCTCGGTCAGCCTTACCTCAGGCTTTCACCCCGAGATTAATGGGCAGTTGGAGAGAGTAAATCAGGATGTGGGTAGGTTTCTGCGGTCATATTTCCAGGACCGGTCGGGGGAGTGGGCAATGTTCATCCTCCGGGTCAAAGAGGGCCCAAAACTCACTCCCCCACTCCTCCAATAAACTATCTCCTTTCCAGTGCGTACTGGGGTATCAACCGGTCCTGGCACCGTGGCATCAGAGCCAGATCGAAGCTCCTGCGGTCGAAGAATGGTTCAAGAACTTGGAGGAGACCTGGGACGCCGCCCATGTGCACCTACAACGGGCCGCGAGCTAGCAAAAAGTGAGCGCCGACCACCACCGCAGCGAGGTCCTGGTGTTTGCACCAGGTGACCGGGTCTGGCTCTCGATCTGAAACCTGCCCCTCCGCCTGCCCTGCCAGCAGCTGGGTCCGCGGTTTGTGGGCCATTTAAATTCCTGAGGAGACTGAACAAGGTTTCAGCTTCCCCCAGATTATTGCATTAAACCCTCGTTCCATGTGTTTCTCCTCAGGCCGGTGGTGTTTGGTCCACTCCAGGAAGCTGAGGGGCGGGAGGTTCCTCCGCCCCCTCTGGACATCGAGGGGGCCCCAGCGTTTGCTGTTCGAGCCATCCTGGACTCGAGGCGTCGGACAAGGGGCCTTCAAATCAAATCACATTTTTATTTTTATTTGTCACATACACATGGTTAGCAGATGTTAATGCGAGTGTACCGAAATGCTTGTGCTTCTAGTTCCGACAATGCAGTGATAACCAACAAGTAATCTAACTAACAATTCCAAAACTACTGTCTTATACACAGTGTAAGGGGATAAAGAATATGTACATAAGGATATATGAATGAGTGATGGTACAGAGCAGCATAGCAGTATCTTGTGGAGTGGGAGGAGTACTGTCCCTTGGAGAGATAGCCCTGCGCCTCGTGCTCCGGGTCGCCCCTGAGGTCGGTGTCGGCGCACTGCTGGGGCCACGCATCAAGGAGGGGGGGGGCACTGTCACGATTTCTGCCCGAAGTCGATCCCTATCCTTGTTCGGGTGGCGTTCGGCGGTTGACGTCACCGGCTTTCTAGCCACCGCCAATCCACTTTTCATTTTCCATTTTTTCTGTCTTTGTGTTATTACGCCTGGCTTCACTCAAGCAATTACTTGTTTATTATTTAACCCTCTGTTCCCATGTTGTATTTGTGAGTGATTGTATATTGTATTTTCGGTCCGGCATTGTGTGCTCGTGATGTTACTTTGTCATTTTGAGTAAAAGTACGTTGATTACCCATATTTGCTGTCCTGTGCCTGACTCTCTACACTAGCTACACACAGGACCCCTACAGAAACTCCATCCCAGTCTCAAATCTCTGGAAGACTGAAACAGGTTTCCTTCAAGAATTTCCCTGTATTTAGCGCCATCCATCATTCCTTTAATTCTGACCAGTTTCACAGTCCCTGCTAATGAAAAACATAGGATGGTTTTCTCTGGGTGATGAGAGGTGTTGGGTTTGCGCCAGACATAGCGTTTTCCATGATGGACAAAAAGTTCAATTTTAGTCTCATCTGACCAGTACCTTCATCCATATGTTTAGGGAGTCTCCCACATGTCTTTTGGCGAACACCAAACGTGTTTGCTTATTTTTGTCTTCAAGTAATGGCTTTTTTTTGGCCACTCTTCCGTAAAGCCCAGCTCTGTGTAGTGTACGGCTTAAAGTGGTCCTATGGACAGATACGCCAATCTCCGCTGTGGAGCTTTGCAGCTCCTTCATGGTTATCTTTGGTCTCTTTGTTGCCTCTCTGTGTAATGTCCCTCCTTGCTTGGTCCGTGAGTTTTGGTGGGAGGCCCTCTCTTGGCAGGTTTGTTGTGGGTGCCATGTTCTTTCATTTTTTTAATAATGGATTTAATGGTGCTCTGTGGGATGTTCAAAGTTTCAGATATTTTTTATAACCCAACCCAGATCTGTACTTCTCCACAACTTTGTCCCTGCCCTGATTTGAGAGCTTCTTGGTCTTCATGGTGCCGCTTGCTTGGTGGTACCCCTTGCTTAGTGGTGTTGCAGACTCTGGGGCCTTTGAGAACAGGTGTGTATATATATTGAGATCATGTGACACTTAGATTGAGCACAGGTGGACTTTATTGAACTAATTATGTGACTTATGAAGGTAATTGTTTGCATCAGATCTTATTTAGGGGCTTCATAGCAAAGGGGGTGAATATATATGCATTTTTTGAAACAGGTCATTTTTTACAATTCACTTCACCAATTTGGACTATTTTGTGTATGTCCATTACATGAAATCCAAATTAAAACACATTTAAATGACAGGTTGCAATGCAACAAAATAGGACAAATGCCAAGGGGGATGAATACTTTTGCAATGCACTATAATAGTCACACACACACACACACACACACACACACACACACACACACACACACACACACACACACACACACACACACACACACACACACACACACACACACACACACACACACACACACACACACACACACACACACACTCAGATTTTCCAGTGTGTTCTGATAAACACACAAACCCAATATAGTGCATTACTTTTGACCAGAGCCCTATGAGTCCTGGTCAAAAGTAATGCACTAAATTGGGGATATGGTGATGTTTGAGATGCACACAGTGTTCAAGTGGTTCTCTTTCGCTGTTTGTCATCAGGTTTGGTTGTTTTCCATTAGGCGTTATGTCACCTGTCGCCATGGGAACCCGGCACCGAGTGGAGTCTGAATGTCTCATTCTCCTCCCACTACCCTGTAGGAGTGTGTATGTGTGTGCGAGCAAGTGTGTGTGGGGGATGGCATGTTTGTGTGTGTGGGAGAGATTGCATTCACTATAGTGAATTTTCTTCAGTAGCAAGTTGGACTCAAGCAATTACCAGTGTAGTTTAGCTGATGGGCATATGAAAATCCTTGGTGTGTGTGTGTATAAGAGAGAGAGAGAGAGGAAAGAGAGAGAGAGCAACAGAGAGAGAGAGAAAGCACATGATGATATTAAAACCATACAGTAAGCCAACCGTCTATCATCTCATTCCTGCAGATGCATACATTCACCCACAGCTAAGCTACTGTTACCTTCCTGCAACCTAACAGAAATGTTTTTGGAGGTTAGCATGTCTACTTTTAGGAACCCAATTGAATGGTTCAGTAATCACAGTGTGGTCAGAAGAGGGGGGACCGAGAGAGAGAGGGAGTGAGAGAAAGAAGGAGAAGAAGAAAAGGTGACTCTCCTCCACACCAAAGAGAGGTCACTTCTCCAAAGGGAATGAGAGAGGAAAGGGAAGGTTTTTAGCATGGCGACATGCCCCTCCATCCCTCCCTCGCCTCGTTCTTCTCTCCTCCCATACTGAGCCGCAGGCAAGGAGAACCGGTACAGAACAGAAGTACAGCAATTAAAGACGGAGTGTTCTAACAAACAACCGACCCACTCTCTGGCAGTGTCCCAAATGGCACATTATTCTCTACATAGTGCACTACTTTAGACTAGAACCCTATGGGCCCTAGCAAAAAGTAGTGCACTAAATAGGGAATAGTGTGCCATTTGGGACGTAAATTTTCTCTGCAGCAGGCAACGTTGACCTCCTCTGGTCCTTTGATCTCTGACCCCAAGGGAGGTAGGCGTCTGGAAGCCGAAAATATCCAACTGCCTTTACTCTCACCCTCTACGCCTTTATTATTTTTTCAAACAATAAAAAATTACTGCTCACAATTGATAAGAGAGTGTCTGTTTGTCTCTCTCTGTGTGTGTGTCTGAGGCCTAGATTCAATCCGGACCACAAAAGATTCATGGTAAACACTGCATATTTAGGCTCAATCGGAAATGTAAAATTTTTATCACGTTATAATGCAGATTTTCCACGGTCCGGATTGAATCTGTCCCTGAGTCAGTGTGTCTGTCTGTCTGCGCGTGTGTGTGTTTGTATTTGTGTGTGCGCGTGCGCGTGTTTGTATTTGTGTGTGCGCGTGCGCATGCTTGCATCCATGTGTGTGTGAGCGTGTGTGTGTGTGTCAAGCCCTGTCTAACAGACACGTTTTATTGCAGTAGTGATTGGATGAATGAACTCTTATTCACCCACCAATAGCAGTGATGTGACCTTCCAATTCAGACAGGCTGCTCTGCAACACAGGTAAACCCACAGCTATACACACACACTCACACAGGCAGACACAAGCCCACACACAGTTAGGCACACACTTATAGACACAGGCACATAGAAACACACGCATAGACACAGGTCAAACAGACAAAAACAGACACTCACTCATAGACACAGGCACACACACATATACACTGGATGTTGTCACTTCGTAAGGGTATGTAAACACTGGAACACAAACACTTGGTTGAAAACGCACCTCTGCACACATTCACACAATGCAATGTAATTATTCAGTTTCGTCATTTTGATCTTGTACAAACTAAGAGAGTGAAAGCCTCTTAGTGAGTCTGAGAGCTGATTTCCCCTGGCAGTAAATCCAGAGCAAACCACTTGTGTAGAGAGTTGTTTTGTGTGCGTGCGTGCGTGCGTGCGTGCGTGCGTGCGTGCGTGGAGTGGTTTTTAGTCTGTGCATGTGATTGAGGGGAAGGTGACCCTGTCAGATCTGACTGAGAGATGAAAAGGCTCTCCCAAAGTGGGATACCAGGCACCGTCACGTCACCTCTTCAAAGTGTAAGTGTGTGCGTGCATGCTTGTGTGTGCATGTACGTATGTCTGCATCTATGCCTCAGTATGTACACTGAACAAAAATATAAACGCAACATGTAAAGATGTTGGTCCCATGTTTCATGAGCTGAAATAAAAGATCCTAGAAATGTTTCATATGCACAAAAAGCTTATTTCTCTCAAATGTTATGCACAAATCTGTGTTACATCCCTGTTAGTGAGCATTTCTCCTTTGTCAAGATAATCCATCCACCTTTCAGGTGTGGCATATCAAGAAGCTGATTAAAAAGCATTATCATTACACAGGTGCACCTTGTGCTGGGGACAATAAAAGACCACTCTAAAATGTGCAGTTTTGTTACACAACACAATGCCACAGATGTCTCAAGTTTTGGGGGAGCATGCAATTGGCATGCTGACTGCAGGAATGTCCACCAGAGCTGTTGCCAGACAACTGAATGTTAATTTCTCTACCATAAGCCGCCTCCAACATCATTTATTTATCGATGGCAATTTGCATTTTGGCAATATGAATGACAGAGATACCATGATGGGATTTTGAGGCCCATTGTCGTTACATTCATCCACCGCCATTACCTCATGTTTCAGCATGATAATGCAAGGGTCTGTACACAATATCCTGGAAACTGAAAATGTCCCAGTTCTTCCATGGCCTGCACACTCACCAGACATTTCACCTATTGAGCATGTTTCGGATGGTCTGGATCAACATGTACGACTGTGTGTTCCAGTTTCCGCCAATATAAAGCAACTTCACGCAGTCATCGAAGAGGAAATCAACAGCCTGATAAATTCTATGCGAAGGTGATGTGTCGCGCTGCATGAGGCAAGTGGTGGTCACACCAGACACTAACTGGTTTTCTGATCCACGCCCCCACCTTTTCTTTAAGGTATCAGTGACCAACAGATGCATATCTGTATTCCCAGTCATGTGAAATCCATAAATTTGTGCCTAATGACTTATTCCACATTTTCTTGTGTAACAGCCTGAATTCAAAATCGATTCAATATATTTCTTTCCCTCACCTATCTACACACAATAACCCATAATGGCAAAGTGAGAACATGTTTTTCGAAATGTTAGCAAGTTCATTGAAAATGAAATACAGAAATATCACATTTACATAAGTATTCATACCCCTTTGCTCCAAATTGAGCTCAGGTGCATTCAATTTGCTTTGATCATTGCTACAACTTGATTGGAGTCCACCTGTGACCAATTCAATTGTTTGGACATGATTAGAAAGAAACACACCTGTCTGTCTATTTAAGGTCCCACAGTTGACAGTGCATGTCAGAGCAGAAACTATACCATGAAGTCCAAGGAACTGTCTGTAGATCTCCTACAGTAGATGGAAATGTGATTAGGCATATACTGTTTCTGGGGAAGGGTATAAAACAATTTCTAGAGTGTTGAAAATTTCCAAGAGCACAGTGGTCTCATTTGGAAATAGAAAAAATATGGAACTACCAAGACTCTGCCTAGAGCTGGCCGTTCGACCAAACTGAGCAACCGGTCAAGAAGGACCTTGATCAGGGAGGTGACCAAGAACCCAATGACCACTCTGACGGAACTACTGAGTTCCTTGGCTGAAATGGGAGAACCTACCAGAAGAACAAAAGTCTCAACAGCACTTTACCAATCTGGGCTTTATGCGAGAGTGGCCAGACAGAAGCCACTCTTGAGATAGCACGCTAAGGAGTTTGCCAAAAGGCATATGAAAGACTCTGAGATCATAAGACAAAAGATTCTGTGGTCTGATGAGACAAAAATGGAATGATTTGGCATGCTATGTCTGGAGAAAACTAGGACCAGCTCATCACCTGTCTAAACATCATCCCTACCATGAAGCACTGCAGTGACAGCATCATGTTATGGGGATGCTTTTTAGCAGCCGGGACTGGGAGACTGGTAGGGATAGAGGGAACAATAAAATGGAGCAAAATAAAGGCAAATCCTTGATGAGTAAAAGGGCCTCCCAAGCTGTCTAAGGCACTGCATCACAGTGCTAGAGGCGTCAATACATGTACGGGTTCTGGATTTTGTCACAGCCGGCCACGACCGGGAGACCCATGAGGTGGCGTGCAATTGGCCCAGCATACCCCGGGTTAGGGGAGGGTTTGGCCGGCCGGGATATCGTTGTCCCATCGCGGTCTAGTGACTCCTGTGGCGGGCCGGGCACATGCACGCCACACGGTCGCCAGTTGGGTGGTGTTTCCTCGGACAGGTTGGTGTGGCTGGCTTCTGGGTTAAGCGAGCAGTGTGTCAAGAAGCAGTGTGGCTTCGCAAGGTCGTGTTTCGAAGGATGCATGGCTCTCGACCTTTGTCTCTCCCGAGTCCGTACGGGAGTTGCAGCGATGGAACAAGACTGTAACTACCATTTGGATATCACAAAATTAGGGAGAAAAAAGTACAAAGAAAAAAATGAATCCTTGATGTGTGCAAATGACCTTCGACTGGGGTAAAGATTTTACGTTCCAACAGGACATTGACCCCAAGCATACAGCCAAAGCAATGCTGGAATGGCTTCAGAACAAGAATGTGAAAGTCCCTGAGTGGTCCAGCCAAAGCCCAGACTTGAATCCCATTGGAAATCTGTGGAAAGACTTGAAGATTACTGTTCACTGCCGCATCCCATCTAATTTAACAGAGGCTTGAGAAAATCTGCGAGGAAGAATGGGAGAGAATCCTCAAATCCAGATGTGCAAAGCTGATGCAGACATACCCAAGATGACCTGTATAATCTCTGCCAAAGGTGTTTCTACAAATATTGACTCGGTGTGAATACTTATGTAAATGAAATATTTCTGTATTACATTTTCAATAAATTTGCAAACATTTCTGCCCAATAATGACAAAAAGTGAAAACAAGTTTTTAGAAATTGTGTAAATGGGTAAAACATTTTTTTATTTTAATCCATTTTGAATTCAGGCTGTAACACATCAAATTGTTGAATAAGTCGAAGGGTATGAATAGTTTATGAAGGCCCTGTATATGGCACTACTTTTGCCTTGATCAAAAGTAGTGCACTATAAAGTGAATAGGGGGTCATTTGGGACACAGCAATGGTGTCCGTCCTTTACCCGGATTACACAGTGCTGCCTGGTGTGCGACTGACAAATTAACTCTTATGTAGAAGGCCTAGGTAGGAGGTCTGGGTTGACTCCCAAATTTCACCCTATGTCCTAAATAGTGCCTAGTCTCTTACGGGCCCTGTTCAAAAGTAGTCACTATAAAAGGGAACAGGGTGCCATTTGGGAAGCAATGGCGTACAACCCTTTGACCTGTGATCTTGTCAGGGATTAATCGGCAGGATGCACCAGCAGGTTTAGGCACCAGATTAGGCTTCACGCTGACTCATGGCACTGCCGCACTCTGGCTGTTATAGGAACTATGGAGGTGACATTACATCATCATCACTAATCTAATCTGATTGGTCTGAAGATGTTTTTTTGAGAGAGAAGAATATTACCATTGATCCTTCTGTACATGCTTGGATTTAACACACACATGTAACATGTTTACATACACGCACACACTCACACATAGACACAGGCCAGGATTCAATCCCATCGCAGATTATAGGAATTTCAGTTTTTAAAGGCAATGTTCCCGCTTTTGCGGAGATCGCAATTCCTATAACCGAGATCGGATTGAATCCTGGCCACACACACACAAATGGACCACATAGAGTACCAGTCAAAAGTTTGAACACACTTACTCATTCAAGGGTTTGTCTTTATTTTTTAAAATTATTTTCTACATTGTAGAATAATAGTGAAGACATCAAAACTATGAAATAGCTCATATGGAATCATGTGGTAAGCCATCCTTTGCCTTGATGACAGCTTTGCACACTCTTCGCATTCTCTCAACCAGCTTCATGAGGTAGTCAGTCACCTGGAATACATTTTGGAGGTAGTAGTGGAATACAGGTATACCTTGTTTAAAGTTCATTTGTGGAATTTATTTCCTTCTTAATGCGTTTGAGCCAATCAGTTGTGTTGTGACAAGGTAGGGGTGGTATACAGAAGATAGCCTGGTAAAAGACCAGCTCAAATAAGCAAAGAGAAACGACAGTCCATCATTACTTTAAGACAGTCAATCCGGAACATTTCAAAAACTTTTGACTGGTACTGTATTTCAAGTGCTGTGTCTCTGTATACGCACGCACGCACACACACAGTCAAGGGTCAAGCCACAGAGCTTAATGGAGAGGTGGTTATACTGGCAGCTGGTAACTGCCCACTGGACATACACTGGTTGAATCAATGTGGAATAGATGTTGAATTGAGGTCTGTGCCCAATGTATGTAGGGAGTAGGGTTCCATTTGGGATGTGACCTCTGTGTTATTTTGTTGTCGGCCCAGCTGTGGCATTTTTTTTACCCCATATTTTCAGGCGTCGATACATAACATAGCCTTTTGAAAAATAAGAAATGTTTCATTTGTTGGATATATACACACAACATAACATGTTACACGCACGCACGCACGCACACACACTATTTTATCCCATAGCAGATTACACTTTCCATTTATTAATCAAAGTTGATTAGTCCTATAGGATCAGGGACCCTATAAGGACTTACACATCAAACTATACTGTAACTGTGGATCCTCTCCACTTGAAAGTGTGTGTGTGTGTGTGTGTGTGTGTGTGTGTGTGTGTGTGTGTGTGTGTGTGTGTGTGTGTGTGTGTGTGTGTGTGTGTGTAGGAGTCTCTGACACTGTACCCCAAATTGCCAATCATAAATCACACCTGTCTCTCTCTTTTCTCTGTCCCTCTCCCTTTTCTCTTCTCTCTCCATCCTTCTCTCTCACTCCTCTTCTCTTCCCTATCTTCTCTCCGCTTAACGCCCACACTTCTTTCTCTTCAGTCACATCACAAATCATTATGTCAATGAGAAAAGAGACACCGTTAAAACGCAGTTACATTTTGTAATTATATATCTTTTTTTATGATTTATTAACGTTTTCAGTCGTTCATTGTTCATTGAAATAAACCAAAAGGTAGGAGAAAAATATATCAACAACAACCCAGTCAGTGTAAATCAGCATCTCGGGCTCGTTCAGACAGTGGAAGACTTCCGATAGAGGTCAAAGTTCAACCAGTCCATCCAGTCGAATCAGTTACAGAATCCCTTCTCCTTTCTGAAGATAAATAGCAATTAGTTTTAATCAGAGACTTAGTGAGCAGCTCGGACATCGCTTATATCTCCACAACTCTCTGGTTGGTATCATCTGATGGCTTATGTTATTGGTATGTTAATTCTAGATTTAAGATTATAGATCAGTAGTTATGACGTGCTAAAAGCTCAGTTTGAATGCAGTTTCAGTTTGTATCTTCCCCCCAATTCCCTCTCCTCATCCCCAGGTTTGCAGTTTCAGTTTGTGCTCAAGTATCAAGCTAACTCAACCCCTTTCCTCGTCCTCCAAGCATATTCAGAGATATTAAGAAAAAAAAAACAGCTCATCAAGATTGGTATAAAAATAGAATAGTGTTGATTTATGAAAATAGTGAGCAAGTAAGTTTCCACTACACATAGGACAGTCTGTCTATCTACGGACCCATATGGGAGTATTATTAAGAGTCATGGACAACTAAGTCTAAGTCCCAAATGGCACCCTATTCCTTACACAGTGAAATACTTTTGACCAGGGCATAGGTAGTGCACTATATAGGGAATTTGGTGTCAAAAGTGTTAATTCGTTACATTAAATATCAATGGTCATCCACTACCCTATGGTACTGTGGATAAAGCAGATGTTGATAATGGTTTTGCATCTCTGTGATCGCCCATTGCCATCATTGTTACAGAGACGACACCTTGTACAGTAGTAGCAGCACGTTTCCTTTCAAAGTGCACTACTTTTGACCAGGGACCAAAGTTGTGCTTTATGAAAGAAATATCGTGCCATTTGGACGCAACCGATCTTCCTTGCCATGTGTTTCATTAACCTTCCCAGAAAGCAAAATAATGTGATGCTGTAGAATTACCAGCCAGTTCACCCGTGACACCAGTCAGTAGTCGACATATATCAATATCTGATATGATGTGAAAACTGGCCACTAGGTGCAACAGGGAGCGCTGTTACCTTCAAGTAGGTTTTGCTTTTGCTTAGACATGGATGGTGGGTAGGCATAGGCAATAGGCATCTGTCTCTGCTGTGAAAGGTTGCATGTTCAAATTCAGTGAAAGAAAGTTGTTTTTGAGATTTTAACTCCGCAAAATGTCTAAGTACACAATTTGACATTTGGAAGAACTTAGAAATTGGACGTTTGAGAGACATGGATGAATGGTCTAATTCTGACGTGAGACTGTGGGAGCTAGTTTAGAATGACAAAGTATTGAAAATGTTCTCTCCATTCCACATGAATTATTATGAACAAAACGATATAGCCGCACAATTTAACAGATCAGATAGTGTGTGAATTACACAAAGTTCGGAAACAAAACAAAAAAATCAACAATTTACTTGAATATTTTGTCAAACCACTACTCCTCCAAGTTCATTAGCCATCTGACTGGCATCCATCCAACATTGCTTTTCAAAAAGGGATGGCCATTCTATACAATACATTTCTATGTCCCTAATGTCTAGTCTATGAAAGATTGCCACAAAAACTATTATAGGTCATATAGGGCTATATAGTGAGTTACTTTGTGCAGTAGGAGAGACAAGGAATTCTGGTACTCTACAAAAATATACTAGAAAACAGTAATCTGTTTGACCGGTCTGTGGATCCTCCATACAGTGTCCTGGGGCTCTGTTGGGTTTGTAGGGAGGTCTGAGGACGCGTCCTTAATGGCTCCTTATTCCCTATGTACTGTAGTACTCTATTTTACTTTGCTCTACCAGAGCAAGAGCACCATAGTACACTATATAAGGAATAGAGTGCCATTTTGGATATCGCAACCTGACACATACAGTACATGGACGAGTGTTGCTCAAGCTCATGCACTAAAACCAGCTTTATCTGGCTCTGACTACACAGTCCAGTACACAACTTTGGTTTAGGTTTCATTTGGGAAGAAGAGTCCCGACGGGTAGATAGGGCTTGAAGCCAAAGTTTTGTGTTGCTTGAAAGTGTTGAAAGAAAAGAAGCATCAGGAGGTCTATTCTGGGCCTGTCTTCTGTCTATCGCCAAGGGTTTGAGTAATAAGAGTCAGTTGATTGGATTGGATACAGCATGAGATGTTCTGATACACGCCCACAAAAGCCGACAGCAAGCTTCACCTTGAGAATAATGCTTATCTGAATGGACCCTGATAGACAAGGCAAGTTCTGGATAGCAGGACTGTACAACCCAGTTTTAAAGTAACATAAACCACTGTAGTACTAGTCCCTACCACCGTACACTTCTTGATTTCCGTTCAAAACTGGAGTAGCATAAATTGGTATAAGTAAAACAGTATTAACCTAACCTAAGAGAGGGTCTGGTCTGCTACCATATTACTGACATGTGTCCAAATCTGTCAGGTGTACACTTACTGTTGTGTTGAACCTACATTAATGACCTGTGTCTTTACTCTATAGTATTGTTTTCGTGTTGTTATTAGTTTTTACTCTTCTTTTCTCAAAACTGTATCTAAGGTGCATAGTTCAGATATGAAACGCAGAAAGAGCTAGGGCTGCGTCACAAATGGCATCCTATTCCCTACACACCTATAGGGCTCTGGTCAAAAGTAGTGCACTATGTAGGGAATTAGGTACCATTTGGCACTCTTTCCCACCCAGAGTTTTTCTAATTCGTGGTGACAAGTTTTGCAGGCAGTAATCTATTTCTACAAAACATTTAATTTATTTAAATGATGTTACATATTCCCCCGTACTGTAATTAGACATGTTCATTTCTCCAAGTGCTGCCTGTCTGCAAAGAGCCCTTGTGGGAGAACAGGTCGCTAATGTAATCCTCTTTTGTCTCTCTCCATTATTCTATTTCTCACTATTTCCTCCTTTGGGTCTGTTTAGGGATGTCCAATGGTATCTCCTCTTTAAGCAACCTCATGGCCGTGTTCATTAGGGCACACAACGTTTAGAAACATATGCAATAGTAAACCATTTTTTGTTGTTGTACTATTGCATGTTTTTTTCTCCCTTTTGGTACCCAATGAACATGACCCATGTCTTGATTGATGTCTCCTCAGCCAATGTGATGACTGGAAGGAGATGTAACCGTGCAAAATATATACCCATTTTTAGTACCGTACCAGACTTTACCTACGTGATGATTGATTCACTTTACCTACCAACTTTAATCTCTCCTCTTCTTTCTTTGTCCCTCTTTTATTCCCACTTGTCACTTATTTCCTCTGTTTTAAGGTTTTTGGTAAGACTGTCAGTAGGTCAATTTTACAGTTCTATATTATCTGGTCTTTAACTTCAGTCACCCAGCCAACTCCCATTTTAGTATTATTAGCTGAAATGTAGCCTAATATACAGCTAAGGCTACTGCTCTTTTGTTAGCCAATCTTTTGCTTCTGTGCGGTGGCTAATGGGTTAATTTGTTTGATTTTCAAGTGTAGCCGAGTGTAGCCCCTTAATGCAGTGCTTTGTTCTATTTGTGCTAGATTTCGGTACGAGCCAACCTGTAACTGTGCTTTATCAATGTTGCTGCCTGGTCTGCCGTTCAGCTGTGTGCAATAATTGGAGCTGTCTAAATCAATCAGATTCCCTGTTAAACAAATAAAGTGGTGGGGTGCAATTGCTAGAGAGTGATTTAGACAGCAAAACATAGTGTTTTGTTCACTTGATAGTGAATTGTGCCCACTAATTGTTTTCTATACAGGTTCCCAGTAATATAACAAAAATCTAATTTCATGCTATCAATTGTTCACTTTCTAAGGGATTCAAATTGTATAGAAATGGAAAATACACAACACAAATGTATGCACTTATGCATTTTATCACTGTATTCTTCCAATTTTAAGTTTATATTTCATATTTATTTCAAATAGCTATTTAGCAGCAGGCAATATTTATGGAAAGTACCTTTAAAACTGCAGGTGTGCATATAGAAAATGTTTAACTAAACAGCAGTAGGTATCCAGTGTTTCTATTTCCATCACACTCTGTGTCTTTGACTCTGTAAACTACAATATAGGGCAGTTATAAGAATCCCTCAAAATACCCTCTTGATCTGTTGGAAATACTTCACACACTCAACTAAGAAATCAATATATATTTTTTTATAGCTAAGATATTATTTCCTAATAGACAATGAATATTGCATTATATAAAGCTCCTACCTCAAACCATCTCATGACCAAAAGGTTTAAAGTTTTCTTAAAGAGAGAGGGGTCTTTTGATGACTGTTCCTGTTATTCCATGCTATGAGCAAGCAGCACTGCTGTCTCCACGCATGGCTGTTTCTAGAGTGATTTCCTCCTTCCTCATGGCTGTAGCGTGATGCGATAAGTCATGGGTTTCATATGGCACTTGCATTGCTCTGCATGTATTCACATGGAAAACAACCCGCTAGAACTGAGTTACAAGAAAACTATTATGAAATGTCAAAGGTCATATCTCCGATTCTCTACGATATGACCTCTGGTCTAGGCTGACGGTGGCCTGCAGTCTCTCCAGCTCTGGCACCCTGTCCCCATCCTCCTGCCCCTCCTCATCCTCTTCCTCGTCTTGGCTGATGAAAGCCAGCTCATTCTCATAGCAGAAAGAGTTGGCTGTGGGTGTAGGATCCTTGTCCTCGTCCTCCATCTCCGCCATGTCCTTGGCACTGCACTGGGGGGTGGACGGCACCTCAAAGGTTTTGTGGAAGTGAGCGTAATCCACTTTGTACTGGCTCTTCTCCTCGAAGACGACAGGCTCAAAGCGGTGACCCCACAGGATCTCTGAGGACAGGTAGGAGCTGCGAGCCTGCGCTGTCATGGCTGTGGCTTCCACCATCCCTTCAAGTATCACCACTATCTCAAAGTCGGACAACTCCAGGTCTAGCTTGCTGATGCCGAACAGGGGGCTCTCCTCATCGATCTCGTGCACAATGGTGAGCGGGGAGACCAGGAAGATGCGGTCGATGCCCGTGTCATACCCTACGTTGATGTCGATCTGGTCCAGGGGGATGTACTCACCCTCCTCTGTGATGCGGGGCTTGATGAGCTGGGCCCGGACATGGGCCTCCACCATGTGGCTCTTCCTCAGGTTGCCCACCCTCCACATAAGGCTCAGCTTCCCATCCCGCATGGCGATCACTGCATTGTTGCTGAACAGCAGCGTCTCTGCACGCTTCTTAGGCCTCGCCATCTTGGCTAAGATGGCACCGATCATGAAGGAGTCGATGATGCAGCCGAAAATGGACTGGAAGACCACCATGAAGACGGCTGATGGGCACTCCTCCGTCACGCAGCGGAAGCCATAACCAATGGTGGTCTGTGTCTCCACGGAGAACAGGAAGGCGGCCACGAAGCTGTTGACCTGCAGGACGCAGGGGGTGAAGTTATCGTCTCCACCACCCGGGTTGTCCATATCTCCATGAAGCAAAGCGATGACCCAGAAGGCCAGGCCGAATGCCAGCCAGGACACCACGAACACCAGTGTGAACATCAGGAACATCCAGCGCCAGCGGATGTCCACGCACGTGGTGAAGATGTCTGACATGTAGCGCTGCGACTTCTCGTCCATGTGCGAGAAGTGCACATTGCACTGGCCGTTCTTGTTCACGAAGCGGCTGCGGCACTTGCGGCGCGTCGTGTGGATCTTGCCGTTACCGAAGCCGTTGCCCATTGTGACGGAAGGCATGGCACCGAGACGCAGGCCTTCTTCCTCCGAGGACACAATGCTGTAGCGGTGCGCCCCGACCACACTCATGACCGAGCCAGGCTCAGCCAGTGGGGCACCAGAGAGTCGCTGTTCCAACTCAACAGTCAGAGTGGTAGGCAAGACACAGGAAACAGCACTGGGGATTACAGGAAATGGGCACAGGCGGTTCCCCCCTGATGCCAAAACAGATCTCTGTCCAAGTGGCCAAATGGATCCTAGACACACCCTTCCTGACCTGAGGAGAGAAGAGAAGCCAGAGGTTAGTCTACTATACAGAAAATCCTGATATTATCTACTGTTTTTATGATAAACCAATTCCCTTTTATAGTGTACTACTTTTGACCAGGCCCCATAGGGCAAAGGTAGTGCACTATATAAGGAATAGGGTGCTATTTGGGAAGCATCCTAGATCTAAACAACAGATTCAGGGTTGGGGGTTCAATTCCATTTGAACTCAATCACTTCATCACCTATGTTTTCATTCAATTGGGAACTGGCAACAATTTTCACTATGTATGTTTTTATAGCCCTAAAATTGAATTGGAACTCATCTTCTGAATTGAACAATACAACCTTAGATTTGAGATAAAGTAAGACCCTTTGTACTGCAACTGTCGTAAGCTAATAAGGCATTTCTAAGTGATATTCTTTAAGAATCTACTGATATCTAATACCATTAATGGACCTGATTTAGGAGTAACCTCCCACAACCACCTGTCATCAGCACCCCCTGGTCTGGCTCTGGCTGTACTGTAGTCTAGTGGCTGAGCAGTGTGATTTGTCTCTCTAATAATAGCTGCCAGTCACGTTGAGTCCCCTTTTCCACAGCTCAGGCTCTGAGAGCGCACTGTGTTCTGAGTGCGTTTCTTTTCAACACAAGTACTGTACAGACCATTTGCATCTCCAGCACAGTTCATGTCAACGCAACTAAGAAGCTAATTCCAATGAAACAATGTTTTGACTCTTAGGTGTTCCTCAGGTGCTGAAGATGAAGACAGATCTGATACCATATTGCAGTGAAATGTTTAGCGACACAAAAAGTAGGTTATGACATATGGATCACATCGTTGTTGATTGACCTAACTAACAGGCACCTCTCTCATAGTCTCTCTCTCTCGCAAGTCTCTCTCTCTGTAATATTGCCACATGGTGCGTTTGGCTCAGTGTAGCGACCAACCAGTAAACAGGAGTTGCCGAAAGGGAACCTGATTTGCTGAGGTATTGTGGGACGGCTCAATGTAAGAGAGTGGTAAAAGCCATCACCATGGAAACAAGTCACCACGCTGAGACTGAGGTCTGCTGAGATTGGGTGCGCGGCATACTGTCGATGTGTTAACTTTGGAGGCTGGTTTGATCGCAGGTGTGAAGTGGTTTGTAATTTCCTAATGTTGGTGGATTGTTGTTGTCTCAGTACACAGGTCACTTAAAATCATCCGGGGGCAGTCTTTCCTTCCTGCCCTCTTCACTATCTCCTCCTCTCCCAGAATATGGCTATAAAGTTTCCTTTTTTCACAGGAATAACTGGCCTGGCCCGTCTTGGTGTCTTGCCACCCAAACTTAAGTATTTCTGGTTCCCTCCAGGTGGCAAAACAGTCAGAATGCCATTTGGAACTCAGCCCATGTACAGAGAAACCAGCCAACAGCAAGACAGATTGAGAAAGATTAGATGGAGAGGGCTAGTGATGGTGAGAGGGAAGTACTGTAATGGAACACAGAGAAACCAGAGAGAGTGAAGAGGTGAGAAGAGAGGATTAAAAAAGGATAGAGGTCAGGGAAGACAGGGGAGGCACTGTGGAAGGACACAAGGAAGACGAAAGGGTAGAGAAGGAAGCAGAAAACAGGGGGGACCCTTAAGATTGTAGAAGGGAGGGAGAAATGGATACTGGTCTAAATATAGCTTGTCTGTCTGTTTCGTCAAATGTCTGCCAAGAAATGACTCCGCTATCTCTCCGATAACCAAAGAAAACACTGATGCTGTCACCGTGGTTACTGCTCTCATCTTGTTTTGTACCTACCTGCTGATAGACATTTCAGTATAATTTTACTTCATTTTACTGCAGTTGGCGAAATCAGTGTTTCTTGGTAGTCTTAAACAAATCTACTTATCAACAAAAGTGTACACCTCAAACACATGGTTATGGGCATGTCAGGTATAGAGTTGAAATGTATTCCATTTTGTGTTTGCATCCTAATATTACACTTTATATGCATCACAGAAGATTGAAATATAACAAAATTGTTTAACATAGAAACACAGGATGAAACTGGATGAGCTCCGGTGAAGACTATCCTACCAACTGGACTTTTAAAAAACTGTAATAGAGTCATGGCTGAACGACAACATGGATAATATAACGTTGGCTGGTTTTTACATGCATTGGCAAGATAGAACAGCTGCCTCCGGTAATACAAGGGGTGGTGGTCTGTGTCTATTTGTTAATAACAGCTGGTGCTCGAAATCAATTATTGAGGAATTCTCTAGGTTTTGCTCACCTCATCTCATGATAAGCTGTAGACCATACTATTTACCAAGACTTTTCATCTATATTTTTCATAGCTGTCTATTTACCACCACAAACTGATGCTGGCACTAAGACCGCACTCAACGAGCTGTATAAAGCCATAAGCAAACAAGAAAATGCCCATCCAGAGGCGGCACTCCTATTGGCCGGGGACTTTAATGCAAGGAAACTTAAAACCATTTGACCAAATGTGCAACGAGGGGGGGAAAAACTCTAGACCAGCTTAATACTCCACACACAGAGATGTGTACAAATCTCTCCCTCGCTCTCCATTTGGCAAATCTGACCATAATTCTATCCTCCTGATTCTTGCTTACATGCAAAAACTAAAACAGGAAGTACCAGTGACTCGCTTAATACGGAAGTGGTTAGATGACTCAGATACTAAGCTACAGGTGTCACGGCTGTTGAAGGAAGTGGACCAAGGTGCAGCGTGGTTCTTTTTATTTGGAAAATGACGCCGAACAAAACAATAAACACTACAAAAACCGTGAAGCTACAGGCTATGTGCCATAAACAAAAGTCAACTTCCCACAAAGACAGGTGGAAAAAAGGGCCACATAAGTATGGTTCTCAATCAGAGACAACGATAGACAGCTGTCCCTGATTGAGAACCCTACCCGGCCAAAATATAGAAATACAAATAATAGAATATAGAATACCCACCCCAACTCACATTCTGACCAAACCAAAATAGAGACATAAACAGGATCTCTAAGGTCAGGGCGCGACAACAGGACTATTTTGCTAGCACAGACTGGGATATGTTCCGGGACTAATCCGATGGCATTGAGGAGTATTCCACATCAGTCACCGGCCTCATCATAAGTGCATCGATGACGTTGTCCCCACAGTGACCGTACGCACATACCCCAACCAGAAGCCATTGATTACAGGCAACATCCGCACTGAGCTAATGGGTAGAGCTGCCGATTTCAAGGAGCGGGACTCTAACCCGGACGCTTATAAGAAATCCCACTATGCCCTCAGACAAACCATCAAACAGGCAAAATGTAAATACAGGACTAAGATGGAATCCTACTAAAACGTCTCCAACGCTCATCGGATGTGGCAGGGCTTTGAAACTATTACAGATGACAAAGGGAAGCCCAGCCGTGAGCTGCCCAGTGGCACAAGGCTACCAGAGAAGCTAAATGACTTCTATACGCGCTTCGAGGCAAGCAACACTGAAGCATGCATGAGAGCACCAGCTGTTCCGGACGACTGTGTAATCACTTAGTCGATGTGAGCAAGACCTTTAAACAGGTGAACATTCACAAGGCCGCAGGGCCAGACGAATTGCCAGGACATGTACTGCGAGCATGCGCTGACCAACTGACAAGTGTCATCAATGACATTTACAACCTGTCCCTGGCCGAGTCTGTAATACCTACATGTTTCAAGCAGACCACCATAGTCCCTGTGCCCAAGACCACCAAGGTAACCTACCTCAATGACTACCGACCCGTAGCACTCATATCTGTAGCCATGAACTGCTTTGAAAGGCTGGTCATGGTTCACATCAACAACATCATCCCAGAAACCCTAAACCCACTCCAATTTGCATATCGCCCTAACAGATGCACAGATGACACAATCTCTATTGCACTCAACACTGACCTTTCCCACCTGGACAAAATGAACACCTACGTGAGAATGCTGTTCATTGACTACAGCTCAGCATTCAACACCATAGTACCCTCAAAGCTCATCACTCAGCTAAGGACCCTGGGGGACTAAACACCTCCCTCTGCAATTGGATCCTGGATAGGCAACAACACATCTGCCACGCTGATCCTTAACACAGAGGCCCCTCAGAGTGGAGTGTGCTTTGTCCCCTCCTGTACTCCCTGTTGACCCATGACCAAGTGGCCAAGCACGACTCCAACACCATCATTAAGTTTGCCGACGACACAACAGTAATAGGCCTGGTCATTGACAATGATGAGACAGCCTATATGGAGGTCAGAGACCTGGAAGTGTGGTGCCAGGACAACAACCGCTCCCCCCACATGTTCAAGACAACGGAGATGATCGTGGACTACAGGAAAAGGAGGGCCGATCACGGCCCCATTCTCATCAAAGGGGCTGTAGTGGAGCAGGTTGAGAGCTTAAAGTTCCTTGGTGTCCACAACACCTACAAACTAACATGGTCCAACCACACCAAGACAGTCGTGAAGAGGGCACGACAATGCTTATTCCCCCTCAGAAGACTGAAAAGATTTGGCATGGGTCCTCAGATCCTCAAAAAGTTCTACAGCTGCACTATCAAGATCATACTGACTGGTTGCATCACCGCCTGATATGGCAACTGCTCGGTCTTGGACCGCAATGGCGCTACAGAGGGTAATGCGTACGGCCCAGTACATCACTGTGGCCAAGCTTCCTGCCATCCAGGACCTCTATACCAGGTGGTGTCAAAGACTCCAGCCACCCTGGTCATGGATTGTCCTCTCTGCTACCGCTGATCAAGAGGTACCAGAGCGCCATGTCTAGGTCCAAAAGGCATCTTAACAGCTGCTACCTCCATGCTATAAGACTACTGAAGAGCTAATGAAATGGCTACCTGGACTATTTTGTATTTTTTTACGCTGCTGCAACTCACTGTTTATTATCTATTATCAATAAAAAAGTCACTTTACCTCAATTATCTCAACTACCCTGTACCCTGCACATTGACTCGGTACCGGTACCCCCGGTATATAGGTCTTGTTATTGTTATTTTATTGTTGCTATTTTGTTTTTTACCTTAGTTTATTAAGCAAATATTTTCCTTAACAATTTTTTTTTAAAACAGCATTGTTGGTTAAGGGCTTGTAAGTAAGCATTTCACGGGAAGGTCTACACCTGTTGTAATTCGGCGCATGTGACAAATACAATTTGATTTGATTTTGGATTTCAGCTATGATGTCTGTGTGACCCCTTGTAATGTCTTAGAGTCATAAGAAACAAATGATGTTTTAGTTGTCATAGAAGACTTGGTAAACAAGTTATGTAATTATAGCTTGAAAACGTGCTTAAAAAGAATGTAATGTTGCTCTCTACAGATATAAAATATAACTCAGGCGCTATCTGCATGAGAAAATAAGTATTTGTCAGAGGCCCACCCTTAAATGTAAATGCATTACGCGCATCTTGCAGAGTGAGAATGTAAGTCCATTACACTGTCCCTGTGCAACACATAATGTTACCCAAAGTTGATTTGCCTCTTCTACGACAGTGAAACCATGAGATAATTGCCATCTGAACCTGATCAGCCGTCTGAGATGGCAGAGTCACACATGGCTATATGCAGAGGCTGCACTATTGCCAGATGACTCGCAGATCATATGAAAGTTTTAATGCCAAGAATAGACACACGGCGGTGTTAGATGTTACATAGTAGAGGGGACAGGACAGGAGTTGGAACATCTTCAGAGGGGGAAAAACATATATTAGTCTATGGCTGGACATTGGAATATACTGTATATTAGTCTATGGCTGGACATTGGAATATACTGTATATTAGTCTATGGCTGGACATTGGAATATACTGTATATTAGTCTATGGCTGGACATTGGAATATACTGTATATTAGTCTATGGCTGGACATTGGAATATACTGTATATTAGTCTATGGCTGGACATTGGAATATACTGTATATTAGTCTATGGCTGGACATTAGAATATACTGTATATTCGTCTATGGCTGGCCATTGGAATATACTGTATATTAGTCTATGGCTGGACATTGGAATATACTGTATATTAGTCTATGGCTGGACATTGGAATATACTGTATATTCGTCTATGGCTGGACATTGGAATATACTGTATATTCGTCTATGGCTGGACATTGGAATATACTGTATATTAGTCTATGGCTGGACATTGGAATATACTGTATATTAGTCTATGGCTGGACATTGGAATATACTGTATATTAGTCTATGGCTGGACATTGGAATATACTGTATATTAGTCTATGGCTGGACATTGGAATATACTGTATATTAGTCTATGGCTGGACATTGGAATATACTGTATATTAGTCTATGGCTGGACATTGGAATATACTGTATATTAGTCTATGGCTGGACATTGGAATATATATTAGTCTGGCCGTTAGTCTGTCTGGCCATTGAAACAAGGCTGGTTAGTTTAGATCAGGCCTTGTACTTAATGTCACTTTTCTCTTTAATGGTTTTCAGATGAAGTGGGGCTGAATATCGTCTATAATGTACACTGAACATGTATTAATTAAACACTTTAAATTTCATGTCATTATTGAAAGCCTGCTGGTTCCAATTGCAATGACATTATCACAGAGTTAGTGGGAGAGGAATAAAATAAATGAGAGCTGAACAGAGGAGCACACAAAATCTTTCAGAGCGCCCTATGGGGCCCTGCTCAAAATAAGTGCTATTTGGGACACAGGCTAAGTGAGTCAGAGAGCACTGTAGAGAGAGACATCTACTGTGAGATGATTCAGCACATAGCCAATTGTAATCCGACCTTTATAGCTGATCCCCCCCACCCTCGACTTATGTGACCCACTGCCTGACTGGCTAACAAACACACTCCGAAGTCCGAACCCTCAAAACAACACAAATGTTCAAACACAGAGACAAAGACAGACTCAGAAATTAGTGTCCTTCCGTGATTATCTCCTTGGTATTTATGACTATATTATGACTATGTTATATTTCAAGAGGGTCTTAAAGTCCAATGAATGAAGTCCATGCCAAGACGATCTTGTTGCTGTAGTTTGGTTTGATTGACATGTAGTTACAGACATTTAGGCTACCTGTTGGTTTGGTTTATGTCATCTGCTTTCTGAATATTCACAGCAAAGGAGTAGGGTCAAGTGAATTTCATGATTTACAGAACTATTATTTTTACTGAGTTGAAATGAGAGGACCTCACAATTCCCAGCTTTGATCTATACTGAAATCAAACTCCCAGAGCTGTCAGCATGCAGACGGGACACCACAGGTGTGTGAGTGTTTCACAATGTTCATAGTAGAGTATGTATGAATGCTCATCTGACATGGAACAGAATGCACAGACTACAGGATGGAATAACATGGCTATGTGAACCCTGTGTGGTTCTTTTTCATATTTGTCTCATACCACATTCATAGCCAATCCAAGTAAACTGCTTACAGTTAGAGATGAATTATCACACAACTTGGAAACTTGGAAAATATCAGAATTCTGTCTTCCCCAGACACAATTATAATTATTTGGGTGTTCTGTAAGGTTTCAGTAACCCTTTACTTGACACCCAGCATCATAATACGTTATGCCACTGTCATAACCATGTCAAAATATGTCATAACAGCTGACATAACTTGTCATAACCTGCTATAACTGTCATGACACATATATTTAGACCTCTTGTGACATATATTGCGTTATTTTATAGCTGGTTATCACATTTACATAAGAGTGTCAAAACCTACCAACAAACATTGGGCCATAACATCATTCCATTACACCATAGTCTACCTGTCTAATGTTAAATAATACATTTTTTATTGACCATGTTAAATTGTCATTGTAATTGGGGACACATTGATGTCAGACATGCACCTACCCCAATGCTCTGTAGCTGATGACTAGGATGAATGCAGGAGCAGATTTCAAGAGCAGGTCAAGACACCCTCCTTTTGACTGATGTCTTTTGACTGAGGCATGTACATGATAGGACTATCTGGCTTATTTGATTATGATGGTTATAATGATTCATGACAGCCATACAGTGTATTTTCTACAAGTTACTTAAAATATGATGATAAAAACACAACTTGAAAGAATTCATTGCAACAACAACAACATACATAAGAAACACACTTTCGAATCAAATGAAACTTCTTGGCAGGGAAAAACTCATTTGAATAAATGTGGGTTTTGACACTTGTGTTGGTGTCATAACCAGCAATAAAATAACGCAAGATATGTCACAACAGATGTAAGTATATGGCAGTGTTATGAGCATATTATAACAAGTTATGTTGGTTGTTATGACATTATGACATGGTTATAACCGTGTAATAATGTCTTATGACATTGGGTGTCAAGTAAAGTGTTACCAAGATTTCTAGAATATAGACTGATGTGAGTATTTGGTGGTTGAAGATATCCCTCTAGTGGTGTGGGGGCTGTGCTTTGGCAAAGTGGGTGGGGTTATATCCTTCCTGTTTGGCCCTGTCCGGGGGTGTCCTCGGATGGGGCCACAGTGTCTCCTGACCCCTCCTGTCTCAGCCTCCAGTATTTATGCTGCAGTAGTTTGTGTCGGGGGGCTAGGATCAGTTTGTTATATCTGGAGTACTTCTCCTGTCCTATTCGGTGTCCTGTGTGAATCTAAGTGTGCGTTCTCTAATTCTCTCCTTCTTTCTTTCTCTCTCTCGGAGGACCTGAGCCCTAAGGACCATGCCCCAGGACTACCTGACATGATGGCTCCTTGCTGTCCCCAGTCCACCTGGCCATGCTGCTGCTCCAGTTTCAACTGACCTGAGCCCTAGGACCATGCCCCAGGACTACCTGACATGATGACTCCTTGCTGTCCCCAGTCCACCTGGCCATGCTGCTGCTCCAGTTTCAACTGTTCTGCCTTGTTATTATTCGACCATGCTGGTCATTTATGAACATTTGAACATCTTGGCCATGTTCTGTTATAATCTCCACCCGGCACAGCCAGAAGAGGACTGGCCACCCCACATAGCCTGGTTCCTCTCTAGGTTTCTTCCTAGGTTTTGGCCTTTCTAGGGAGTTTTTCCTAGCCACCGTGCTTCTACACCTGCATTGCTTGCTGTTTGGGGTTTTAGGCTGGGTTTCTGTACAGCACTTTGAGATATCAGCTGATGTACAAAGGGCTATATAAATAAAATTTGATTGATTGAGTATAGTATTTGTTAAGCCATGTTATAAAAGTGGTTTATTTACTGTACACAAACAAACACATACTCTCTCTCACACACACACACACACACACACACACACACACACACACACACACACACACACACACACACACACACACACACACACACACACACACACACACACACACACACACACACACACACACACACACACACCTGTGCAAGAGAAAGAAAGGGGCGTACAAAGAAGTATGATTACAAAAACATTTTATAATAATAATAATACAGTGCCTATTGAATGTCTACACCCCCCTTTGGATTTATTCATATTTTATTGTGTTACAAAGTGGAATCAAAATGAATTGAATTGACATTTTCTGTCAACAATCTACATTAAATAATTTCAAAGTGGTAAAAAAAATCAGAATTTGTTTTAAAATGAAAAATAAAACACTAATATACTTTGATTAGATAAGTGTTCACCCCCGAGTAAATACATGTTAGAAAGACTTTGGCAGCGATTTAGAGCTGTGAGTCCTGGGTAAATCTCATAGGAGCTTGGCACACCTGTATTGTACAATATTTGCTGATTATTCTTTAAAAAATTCTTCAAGCTCTGTCAAGGTGACAGATTTATCAAGCAGATTTAAGTCAAAACTGTAACGTGGCCACTCAGGAACATTCACTGACTTCTTGGTAAGCAACTCCATTATAGATGTGGCTTTGTGTTGTAGGTTATTGTCCTGCTGAAAGGTGAATTCCTCTCCTAGTGTCTGGTATAAAGCAGACTGACGCATGTTTTCCTATAGGTTGTTGCCGGTGCTTAGCTCCATCCCATTTTTTCATCCTGAAAAACTCCCCAGTCTTTGCTGATGTCAATCATACCCATATAGCCACCACCATGCTTGAAAATAAGGAGGCAGTTACTCAGTGTTGTGTTGGATTTGCCCCAAACACAAGACTTTGCATTTAGGTCAAAAGTGTATTCCTTTGCTGTGTGTTCTTGCAGTATTACTTTAGTGCCTTGTTGCATACTGTACATATGCAAAAAACGGCTTCAGTCTATATATTTGTATTCAGTTCAGAAGGACTACTGCATCTTTGTGTCTGGGTGATTTACTACATCATCCACAGCATAATTATTAACTTGACCATCCTTTAAGATATATTCAATGTCTGGTTTGTTATTGTTACCCATCTACCAATCACTGCCCTTCTTTCTGAGGCTTTTGAAAAGCTCCCTGGTCTTTGTAGTTGAATCTGTGCTTGAAATGCAATACTTGACCGAGGGACCTTACATATGTTGAACTTATTATGTGATTTGTTAAGCCACGTTTTACTCCTGAACTATATTAGGCTTGCCTAAACAAAGGGGGTGAATACTTATGTAACAACTACATTTTAGTGATTTAATTTATATTATTTTGTAAAAATGTGTAGACTTCTTTTCTCTTTGACATTAAGGAGAATTTTGTGTAAATCAATGACAAAAAAAATTACAATAAAATCTACAGTATTTCAATCCCACTTTGTAATGCAACCAAATGTGAAAAAAGTTCAAGGGGGTGTAGACTTTCTAGGCATTGTACATAATATGCCATTTATTGTATTGTTTTAATTAGGGATCCAAGGCAGCAGCTACTCTTCCCTGGGTCCAAACACATCGGCACTTATGTCACACAATAAACAAAAGATAAACGCAGTACATCATACAACATTATTACACCACTACATATCCACAACATAAAATGTACAACACCCCCATACAACAATATTACAATGCACGTATGTGTAGAGTGTGTGTGTGTGTGTGTGTGTGTGTGTGTGTGTGTGTGTGTGTGTGTGTGTGTGTGTGTGTGTGTGTGTGTGTGTGTGTGTGTGTGTGTGTGTGTGTGTGTGTGTGTGTGTGCGCATATCTTCATGTCACACCCTGATCAGTTTCACCTGTTCTTGTTATTGTCTCCACCCCCTCTAGGTGTCGCTTGTTATCCCTGGTGTATATATCCCTGTGTTTACCGTCTCTCTGTGCCAATTCGTCTTGTACGTTCCAAGTCAACCAGCGTGTTTTTCCCGTGCTACTGCCTTTTACATTCTCTTTTACTAGTCCTCCCGGTTTTGACCCTTGCCTGTTTTCTGGACTCTGTCCATTCAACCTGCCCTGACCTCGAGCCTGTCTGCCGCTCTGTACCTCCTGGACTATGAACTGGTTTTGAACTTTTGCCTGTCCACGACCATTCTCTTGCCTACTCCTTTTGGACTAATAAATATCAAATACTCAAACTATCTGCCTCCCGTGTCCGCATCTGGGTCTCACCTTGTGCCCTTATACAGTCTCCGCTGTTCCATAAGGTGTATTTTTATCAGTGTTTTTTTACTACTGCTTGCATCAGTTAACTGATGTGGAATAGAGTTCCATGTAGCCATGGGTCTACGTAGTACTGCGCACCTCCCATAGTCCCATTTAGACTTGGGGATTGTGAAGATACCTCTGGTGGGTTCATGTCCGAGCTTGTGGGTTCATGTCCGTGTGCTAGTAGTTTAGACAGACACCTCAGTGCATTCAACATGTCAACACTTCTTACAAAAACAAATAGTGATGAAGTCAATCTCTCCTCTACTTTGAGCCATGAGAGATTTACATGCATATTATTAATGTTAGCTCTCCATGTACAGTGGGGAGAACAAGTATTTGATACACTGCAGATTTTGCAGGTTTTCTTACTTACAAAGCATGTAGAGGTCTGTAATTTTTATCATAGGCACACATCAACTGTGAGAGACAGAATCTAAAACAAAAATCCAGAAAATCCCATTGTATGATTTTAAGTAATTAATTTGCATTGTATTGCATGACATAAGTATTTGATCACCTACCAACCAGTAAGAATTCCGTCTCTCACAGACCTGTTAGTTTTTCTTTAAGAAGCCCTCCTGTTCTCCACCCATTACCTGTATTAACTGTACCTGTTTGAACTCATTACCTGTATAAAAGACACCTGTCCACACACTCAATCAAACAGACTCCAACCTTTCCACAATGGCCAAGACCAGAGAGCTGTGAAAGGACATTGGGGATAGAATTGTAGACCTGCACAAGGCTGGGATGGGCTACAGGACAATAGGCAAGCAGCTTGGTGAGAAGGAAACAACTGTTGGCACGATTATTAGAAAATGGAAGAAGTTCAAGATGACGGTCAATCACCCTCGGTCTGGGGCTCCATGCAAGATCTCACCTCGTGGGGCATCAATGATCATGAGGAAGGTGTGGGATCAGCCCAGAACTACATGGCAGGACCTGGTCAATGACCTGAAGAGAGCTGGGACCACAGTCTCAAAGAAAACCATTAGTAACACACTACGCGGTCATGGATTAAAATCCTGCAGCGCACGCAAGGTCCCTCTGCTCAAGCCAACGCATGTCCAGGCCCATCTGAAGTTTGCCAATGACCATCTGGATGATCCAGAGGAGCTTTTTGGTTTAAACTCCACTCGCCGTATTTGGAGGAAGAAGAAGGATGAGTACAACCCCAAGAACACCATCCCAACCGTGAAGCATGGAGGTGGAAACATCATTATTTGGGGATGCTTTTCTGCAAAGGGGACAGGATGACTGCACCGTATTGAGGGAAGGATGGATGAGGCCATGTATCACGAGATCTTGGCCAACAACCTCCTTACCTCAGTAAGAGCATTGAAGATGGGTCGTGGCTGGGTCTTCCAGCATGACAACGACCCGAAACCCACAGCCAGGGCAACTAAGGAGTGACTCCGCAAGAATGCATCTCAAGGTCCTGTCCTGGACCTGGACCCAATAGAAAATGGCCTGAGCCAGTCTCCAGACCTGAAGGATCCAATGGAGAACATCCCTGCTGCAGGGTGCAAGAACTGAAATGTCCGTATCCACCTCTGCCCAGCGAGGAAGCCTCGCTCAGCCCAGTCAAAACCTGAAGGAACAAACTCTGGAGAAGGTCAATGTATGGAGGAGGGTGGGCCAAAAATCCCTGCTGCAGTGTAGATGCAAGAACTACAGGAAATGTATGATCTCTGTAATTGCAAACCAAGGTTTCTGTACCAAATATTAAGTTCTGCTTTTCTGATGTATGAAATACTTATGTCATGCAATAAAATGCAAATTAATTACTTAAAAATCATACAATGTGATTTTCTGGATTTTTGTTTTATATTCCGTCTCTCACAGTTGAAGTGTAGCTATGATAAGAATTACAGACCTCTACATGCTTTGTAAGTAGGAAAACCTGCAAAATCGGCAGTGTATCAAATACTTGTTCTCCCCACTGTACATTTAAGGGCCAGCCATGCTGCCCTGTTCTGAGCCAATTATAATTTTCTAAGGTCCCTCTTTGTTGCCCCTGACCACACCACTGAATAGGTGTGACAAAACTAGGGCCTGTGGGACCTGCCTTGTTGATAGTGTTGTTAAAAGGCAGAGCAGTGCTGTATTATGGACAGCCTTCTCCCCAGCTCAGCTACTGAGCTACGACCATGACCGTTTACAATCCAGGGTTACTCCAAGCAGTTTAGTCACCTCAACTTGCTCAATTTCCTCATTATTTATAACAATATTTAGTTGAAGTTTCTGGTTTAGTGAACGATTTGTCCCAAACACAATGCTTTTAGTTTTTGAAATATTGAACTTATTACTTGCCACCCATTCTGAAACTAACTGCAGCTCTTTGTTAAATTAAGTGTTGCAGTGATTTCACTTGCTGTAATAGCTGACGTGTATAGTGTTGAGTCATCCACATACATAGACACACTGGCTTTACTCAAAGACAGTGGCAAGTCATTAGTAAAGATTGAAAAAAGTAATGGGCCTAGACAGCTGCCTTGGGCAATTCCTGGATTATGTTGGAGAGGCTTCCATTGAAGAACGCCCTCTGTGTTCTGTTATACTCTTTATCCACAATATAGCAGGGGTTGTAAAGCCATAACACATAAGCTTTTCCAGCAATATACTATGAACGATAATGTCAAAAGCTGCACTGAAGTCTAACAAAACAGCTCCCACAATTTTTTCATGATAAACTTCTCTCAGCCATTCATTTGTGTAAGTGCCGTTGAATGTCTTTCCCTATAAGCGTGCTGAAAGTCTGTTGTCAATTTGTTTACAATAAAATACCATTGTATCTGGTCAAACAATGTTTCCCAAAAGTTTGCTTAGGGTTGGTAACAGGCTGATTGGTCAGCTATTTAAGGCAGTAAAGGGGCTTTACTATCCTTGGGTAACAGAAATACTTCTGCTTCCCTCCAGGCTGAGGGCACACTTTTTAGTAGGCTTAGATCGAAGATATGGCCAAAAGGAGTGGCAATATCGTCCCCTATTATCTCAACTAATTTTCCATCCAAGTTGTCAGACCCCGGTGGCTTGTCATTATTGACATACAACAATCATTTCCCCCCTCTTCCACACTCACTTTACGGAATTTAAAATTACAATGCTTGGTTGGTCTTGTTGGCAGCGCTGAGCCCTGGTCAAAAATAGTGCATTATATAGGGTGCCATACACCTACGGGGACAAACACCTACAGTACTATAAGTCCAGACAGTATGCTTCAGAGGCAACATGTTCCATAACTCTGTGTGTAAATGAGGGTATTAGGGCTCCCTTGTGCTTTTGGTGTGTGAGTCATGAGTCATATGTATTCAAGTTATGCCTCTTAGTAATACTGAAATTATAATTAGTAGCATTTAAATTGAGCTGATTCCTGGGTGTCCTATGAGTGTGAGCAATTGCTGTGTTTCAAATTGTCGTGGTGGGTTTCCTTGGGGCTTAAATATTTCCACGGTTGAATGATACCTTAGTGAAGCGTTGGGTCAGTCAGGACAATGCGAATAAACCTGGTCCCAAGTGTTGAGAATGTGCTCATTCCGTGTCTGTTTAGTTGTGTGACGTCTTTTGGATACAGGAAGGACTGTGCAGTTGCGTCCCCTGGGACTTCTGTAGGAGACCCCTTGGGAACCTTGCTTGTCCCTTTCTCCTCTCCCCCTTCTTCTCACAGCACACACAGCCCATGGCCTAAATATCCACCTCTGCCTTCAAGCCTCACTTCCCTCTCTCCTCCCCTGCACCACAGAATGCTCTGGATCTGGAATCCAGCTGCAATGGAGGTGTTTTGACAATAGGGAGAAAGACAACACGGAGGGAATAGAAATATAATTACTAGAATGTAGTGCTGAGCGATTAAGATAAATGTTGGTTAGGCAGCACCTCTATAGAGATGAGATGTTGACTCGGAATGAAATAATAGTCATCAAATAAAACAAATGTAATATACACAATAACTGAAATATTTTATTAAAGTAATGTGAAGTAATGGGCAGTCACTGCCATTATGGGACTTTTATTAATTGTTTTATTCTGAGTTGTTACAGCATTCAACCCACATAATGCATGGTGCATTTAATGTTTTAAAAAATTATCCAAACCGAATTATTTTTAAAATATTCTAACCAAAACTGAACCAACCTCATCGCTCAGCACTTTTAAATTGTTACCCGTTTAGACTTTAATGGGGATGTCTGTTCAAGTAATAGGAGCTATAGTTAGGTTTATAGGGTTAGGGTTAAGGTTAGATTTTGGGTTTAGAGTTAGGGTATGGGTAAGGTAATGGTGAGGATTAGGCGTTAGAGAAAAAAGGATTTTGAATGGGACTGAATTGTGTGTCCCCACAAGGTTAGTTATATAAGACTGTGTGTGTGCGCATGTGTATTTGTGCACATGTGTACGTGTGTTTGAGCTGGGTGGATTGAGTCCGGATTAGGTTATTCCAGACTTCAGTGATGTACTGTAGATAATCATCTGACTAGGGGAGCTTTAGTGTGCTATTGTCATATTGCGGGGCTGTCTCTGGCTGGTCAGGACTTCACTCCTGTCTCAGTCCTTCGCGTCCTCTGCGCTTCCTGAATCAAACTACGAAGGTTGAATCTCAGTCTTTCCTCTGTCCTATCCTCAAATCCTCTCTTCCCTTCCTCTCCTCGCCATTTAACTACTACTAGTTTCCGCCATTATGCCAGTCAATCAAGATCTCCTCTTCCGTCCACAATAACATCAGCAGCAGGGATGTAGACGTAAAAAAAGGTGGGTGAACTCGAGGCAGATAAAACCTTATGACACATTTATATATGCCTAGGGGAGAGACAGACAGGCTGCACAAACAAATGAGACAGAGATTAGATAAAGGCATGAGATCAAGGACAGACTTGATGTAATGTACTATTTCCATCTGTCCCTGTCCAGGTCTCCCTCATAACAGAATGTTCATAATAAACAAATAAATACATAATTACACGTCTCTCTGTCCCCCTTGGCATCCTTTCATCTCAGGTTTACCTGTGCCCAATCAGATGAGACAGCTGTCATCTTACTGTGCTCATATTCTGAAGCTACATCCCCTATGGAACCCTATTCCCTATATAAGTGCATTACGTTCGACTAGGGCCCACTGTGCACTTTAGGGAAAAGCGTACCATTTGGGATGCAACCTGAATGTAAAACTCACGACATACAGCGCCGGAGGAGGATGACGTCATGACACGTGCTGATCGGGGAAGGCATCCATATGCAAATGTAATGCTGAAGCAGGTGCAGGTGGTACGTTTAATAAAACAACGAACATGGACCGAGACAACATAGCAGTGGCGTCTTCACATAAACACATAAACAATACTGACTGGTGAAAGAACCGAAGGGAGTGCCAGATATAGCGGAGGTAATAAGTGAGGTAATGGAGGTCAGGTGTGCCTCATGATGAAGTGCAGGTGCGCGTAATGATAGATGCCAGGCCCGGTGGTTAGTATACCGGCGACGTTGAACGCTGGAGGGGAGGAGCGGGAGTAGACGTGACAGCAAAGGACGGCAGGTCCCTGACAGACCAGACTGTCGACATGCCCATCACCAAACCAGCTCCCATGAGACCCAGCGGCGCACTCAAAGAATCACCACGGCAACAGGAGAACAGTCAGGGATGCTTGTTTGCTTGGCTGTTTGTCTGAACGGCAGAATGTTATACACAATATTACACTGCCAATTTAGGACTTCAGGATATTTTATCTGCTCTGCGAGATGGTCTGGAGAGAAATCTGGTCTAATATAATGCAGAGTTGTTTTCACGTTTTATAAGACAGGGTGGAAACAGAGCGGAAGATAAATAAGGAGGAGACACAGTAGGAAGAGTGGACACAGGGATCTAATCCTGGTCTCTGTTAAGAGCCACGTGTGTTGTTAACTACCACTATACCATATCCTTTGTACTATCTGCTGTATTCAGATGTGGAGTTAAGAAGAGCTGGCCTGGTATTGCTCAGTCTATCTGAGCTCTGTTCAGAGATTGGTCTAGCCAGCAGCAGAACAAGGTCAAAGTGTCCCACCTGGATGGAGACAGCGGAGATGGGGGAATGGATGGGATATGGGGGAGAAGGGGGAAAATGGGGAGGGGAGACAGAAGGGAGGAAGGGGAGACAGAGGGACCGACGTGGACACAGAGGGAGGAGATACAAGGGGATGAAGAGGAGATAGGAGAGGGAAGGGAGACAGTGGGGAGGGAGAACAGAGGGGGGAGGGGAGTAGCTGGGCACACAAGACCCATTTGTCTGACAACTGAGGAAGAAATGTTTTTCAATCCACACTTTACTAGAAGGGGGTATGTAGGATAGTGGCATCTCAACATCTCATAATGCCTTACATGAATGTTTCATTACACCTTTCCTTCAATTTATTTATTATAATATGCCTGGAGAGAAGAAAATAAAAGCACCCCTTTCACCGCAGTAAAATAAAGATTGAATAAATGCATGTCCAAAAAGTACGGAGACACTTTTATTTTGACTAATGCCGCCAAGATGTAATGTTAGAAATGACAATGATGTTGAATGAATGTGTCAACAAATGTGTCAACAAAGATGTGGCAACACTCACAGGTGCAATGAAAGGTGTTATCAATACCATCCTTTAAGTAAATAGTGTGAACTGAACATTACTCCTATGCATCCCAGCCTCCCATCCCACCCAAAGCCTTTGACAAACAGAGTTCTGATTTATATATCTACAGAGCCAACACTCTTATAATAAAGGGTTCCAAATTATTTATTCAGCTGTCCCTATAGTAGAACCCTTTTTGGTTCCAGGTAGAACTATTTTGGGTTCAATGTAGAACCCTGTATGGGGTTCAAAGGGTTCTCCTATGGAGACAGCCGAAGAACCCATTTAGGTATACAGAGTGTATACAAAGTCTACAACTTTTTTTTCACATTTTGTTGTCATTTTTTTTTTGTCATTGATCTACACAAAATACTACATAATGTCAAAGTGAAAAGAAAATTATACAAATGTTTACAAATGAAATTACAAAAATAGTTTTCGCATAAGTATTCACCTCATAAAGCAGGGCAGTTTTTGGTAAATTGGTAACTATAACAAATCAGACATTGCCTTCACTTGACTTATTCCACATTTTGTTACCACCTGAATTTCGAATGGATTACATAGATTGCTAGACAGACATATATTTTTTAAGCCAATTTAAGTCAAAACTGTCTTGGTAAGCAACTCCAGTTTATATTTGACCTTGGATTTAGGCTATTGTCCTATTGAGATGTGAATTTGTCTCCCATTGTTTGTTGTAAAGCAGACTGAGCCAGGTTTTCCTCTCGATTTTTGCCTGTCCTTAGCTCTATTGCATTTATTTTTTATCTTTGAAAACTCCCTAGTCCTTGCTTGGCACACCTACATTTGCGGAGTTTCTCCCATTCTTCTCTGCAGATCCTCTCAAGCTCTGTCAGGTTGGATGGGGAGAGTCACTGCACAGCTATTTTCAGGTCTCTCCAGAGATGTTAGATTGGGTTCAAGTCCGGGCTCTGGCTGAGCCACTCAAGGACATTCAGAGACTTGTCCCGAAGCCACTCCTGCATTGTCTTGGCTGTGTGCTTAGGGTCATTGTCTTGTTGGAAGGTGAACCTTTGCCCCCAGTGTGAGGTCCTGAGCACTCTGGAGCAGGTTTTCATCAAGGATCTCTCTGTACTTCGCTCCGTTCATCGTTCCCTCGACCCTGACTAGTCTCCCAGTCTCTGCCGCTTAAAAACATCCGGTGCCAGGTTTCCTCCAGATGTGATGCTTGGCATTCAGGCCAAAGAGTTCAGTCTTGGTTTTATCAGACCAGAGAACCTTGTTTCTCATGGTCTGAGAGTCCTTTAGGTGCTTTTTGGCAAACTCCAAGCGGGCTGTCATGTGCCTTTTACTGAGGAGTGGCTTTCGTCTGGCTACTCTCACATAAAGGCCTGATTGATGGAGTGCTGCAGAGATGGTTGTCATGTGCCCTTAGGTGCCTTTTTGGCAAACTCCAAGCGGGCTGTCATGTGCCTTTCACTGAGGAGTGGCTTTTGTCTGGCCACTCTAACATAAAGGCCTGATTGGTTGAGTGATGCAGAGATGGTTGTCCTTCTGCAAGGTTCTCCCATCTCCAGAGAGGAACTCTGGAGCTTTGTCAGAGTGACCATCAGCTTCTTGGTCACCTCCCTGACCAAGGCCTTTCTCCCCCGATTGCTGAGTTTGGCCCGGTGGCCAGCTCTAGGCTGTATCACATCCGGCCGTGATTGGGGGTCCCATAGGGCGGCGCACAATTAGCCCAGCTTTATCGGGTTTGGCCAAGGTAGGCTGTCATTGTAAATAAACAACTGTCTTGCCTAGTTAAAAATAGAAAGAGTCTTGGTGGTTCCAAACTTCATCCATTTCAGATTGATGGAGGCCACTTTGTTCTTCGGGACCTTCAATGCTGCAGAAATGTTTTGTTACCTTTCCCTAGATCTGTGTCTCGACACAATCAATTTGTAGAAGCATCTCAAGGATGATCAATGGAAACAGGATGCTCCTGAGCTAAATTTTGAGTCTCATAGCAAAGTGTCTGAATAATTAGTTAAATAAGGTATTTCTGTTTCTGCAAAAAATTCTAAAAAAACTGTTTTTTCTTTGTCATTATGGGTTATTGTATGTAGATTGATGAGAAAAAACATACGCTACTGTTCAAAAGTTTGGGGTCACTTATAACTGTCCTTGTTTTTGAAAGAAAAGAACATTTTTTTGTCCATTAAAATAACATCAAATTGATCAGAAATACAGTGTAGACATTGTTAATGTTGTAAATGACTATTGTAGCTGGAAACAGCTGATCTTTTTATAGAATATCTACATAGGCGTACAGAGGCCCATTATCAGCAACCATCACTCCTGTGTTCCAATGGCACATTGTGTTAGCGAATCCAAGTTTATAATTTTAAAAGGCTAACTGATCATTCCAAAACCCCTTTGCAATTATTTTAGCACAGCTGAAAACTGTTGTCCTGATTAAAGAAGCAATAAAACCGACCTTCTTTAGACTAGTTGAGTATCTGAAGCATCAGCATTTGTGGGTTCCATTACAGGCTCAAAACAGCCAGAAACAAAGACATTTCTTCTGAAACTTGTCAGTCTATTCTTGTTCTGAGAAAGGAAGGCTATTCCATGTGAGAAATTGCCAAGAAACTGAAGATCTCGTACAATGCTGTGTACTACTCCCTTCACAGAACAGCACAAACTGTCTCTAACCAGAATAGAAAGAGGAGTGGGAGGCAACGGTGCACAACTGAGCGAGAGGACAAGTACATTAAAGTATCTAGTTTGAGAAACAGACGCCTCACAAGCCCTCAACTGGCAGCTTCGTTAAATAGTACCCACAAAACACCAGTCTCAATATCAACAGTGAAGAGGCAACTCCGTGATGCTGGCCTTCTAGGCAGAGTTGCAAAGATAAAGCCATATCTCAGACTGGCCAATAAAAAAAAATATATATATATTTTTAAATAACACAGACGCTGGATAGAGATTTTACTGGTGGTTTAAGTGTAATATTTAATGAAGCTGCCAGTTGAGGGCTTGGTTGGTGTCTTGACGGATTTGTCCAAAATTGTGTGACATAAAATATTAGTTTTGTTTCGCTGCATTTATTGAAGTGTAAGTTGTCATATCATATATTAAGCATTAATTAGTCAAATTAGACATGGAACTTGAACCCTGTAATAAATGTGATTACAAAATTGAATGCTTCTAACCAAAAGAGTCACCTTGCCTTGACACTTAAATTCTAAATTGATACCGTCATTACTGTGGTTCATCAATAATTATGCATAATACTTGTTGGAGTGGCATTTTGTATACAGCTGATTAGTTATGCTGTGATATTTTCACACATCATCATCTGTACCAGGTAGGAATTTTCAGAATGACAGTCAAGTGATGAACAGCTGTTGCAATGCAACAGCATTCTAAGTGCTGGAAAAAAAGGTGTTCATGAGGAATGTCCGGAACATTTTGGTGTCTCATTCCTTACACCTGGGAAGACAGCTGTTCCTGGATACACGTTGGATATAAAATATCCCTAGCGAATTTCTTGTTGATCGTCGGTTGTTGTCTGCTTGATTTCGTTAGATTTCATTGTCTCGTTAGATTTAACAGAGAAAGTATCAAGGTAATGCTTTTGTGCCTCGGATTGGACACAGAGTCTACTGTGCGCAATTGTTTAGGATATACTATTGCGCAACACCCAACACTATTTCTATTCCTTATTCTGTAGATAATGACACAAAATTTGATGGACTAGTGGGTTTATTCCCACTATGATCTGGTAATGAAATAACATGACGCGTACATTTTGTTTTGCATCTAGCTTGAATTTGGACCTCCGAAATTCAAATACTGGAATAGGCCTACCTTGAAAATCAGACATTTTGTCAATTTAGTGCTTGAAATGTCCTTGTAATTATTGTAGCCAATTTATAAGTTATCCTGCTCCCTTATAATCATGTGATTTCAGTTTTTGTGAGAGATGTGGTCACTTTCTTTTGTTTCCTACTGCTTCAGTTGAAGGGTTTTTGCGCTACTCTTTTGTGGTAAAACCACGTGCGGTTATTATGAGGAGGACAACATCTAATGTTGGCTTCAACTTGCCTTTGCATACAAATCCTTCCGTAAAAAAAAAGGAACCTGTTTTTTGGTCACATTCTCATTAAAAACAGCGATGGTGAGATTAATGCTACCACTATTCATGGCTTTATTATGTGTGCCACATATACTACATGGCCAAAGGTATGTGGGCACACCTTCAAATGAGTTGATTTGGCTGTTTCAGCTACACCCGTTGCTGACATGTGTATAAAATTGAGCACACCGCCTTGGGATCTCCATAGACAAACAATGGCAGTAGAATAGCCCGTACTGAAGAGCTCAGTGACTTTCAACAAGGCACCGTCATAGGGTGCCATCTTTCCAACCACCTGTCCCAATGAATAGTGCTAACTTTAAAATTTGGTGTAGGAGTAATAATGGTCTGGGGCTATTTTTCATGGTTCGGGCTAGGTCCTTTCGTTCCAGTGAAGGGAAATCTTAACGCTACAGCATACAATTACATTCTAGACAATTGTGTGCTTCCAACTTTGTGGCAACAGTTTGGGGGAGGCTCTTTCCTGTTTCAGCATGATTAATGCCCCTGTGCACAAAGACTTCGCTTGGTTTGAAATGGTTTGTCAAGATTGGTGTGGAAGAACTTGACTGGCCTGCACAGAGCCCTGACCTAAACCCCATTGAATACCATTGTGATGAATTGGAACGCCAACTGCGAGCCAGGCCTAATCGCCCAACATCAGCGCCTGACCTCACTGAAGCTCTTGTGGCTGAATGGAAGCAATAATTTGTGTTTGTATTTATTAGGGATCCCCATTAGCTGCTGCCAAGGCAGCTACTCTTCCTAGGGTCCAAACATATGTAAGCACTTGCATTTCATATAAAACAAAATATAAAACAGTACATCATATAACACTATTACACCACTACATATCTACAATACAAAATGTTTAATCCCACCATACAATAATATCACAATGTATGTGTATGCATGTGTCTCTCTCTTCACAGTCCCTGTTGTTCCATAAGGTGTATTTTTTTACCCGTTTTTCAAATCTGATTATACTGCTTGCATCAGTTACCTGATGTCGAATAGAGTTCCATGTAGTCATGGCTCTATGTAGTTCTGGACTTGGGGACTGTGAAGAGACCTCTGGTGGCATGTCTTGTGGGGTATGCATGGGTTTACATTCAGCTTGTCAACACCTCTTACAAAAACAAGTAGTCATGAAGTCAGTCTCTCAAGTCCCCGCAGCAAAGCTCCAACATCTAGTGAAAAGCCTTCCCAGAAGAGTGGAGGCTGTTATAGCAGCAAAGGGGGGACCAACTCCATATTAATGCCCATGATTTTGGAATGAGATGTTCGATGAGCAGTTGTCCACATACTTTTGGTTACAGAAAAATCGGCATGCATGTATCCATCCAATCTATTTAGTCAGGGGGGGGTTCTATATTCGGCACTATATGTACAATCATACGATATATTCAATTGTATAACATTGAGGAACTTGAAAATGACAATTAAGTGCTTGAAAAAAGTCCCTGAAAGTCCTTGAATTTGACTTGCTAAAGTTATTTCCAAAAGTTTACTAAGGGTTGGTAAACTGACCAATTGCCTTTGCACACAAATCCTTCCGTTAAAAAAGGAACCTGTTTTTTGGTCACATTCTCATGATAAAAACAGCGAAGGTGAGATCAATGATTGGTCGGCTGTTTGATCCAGGAAAGGGTGCTTTGCTATTCTTGGGTACTGGAATGACTTGCTTCCCTTCATGCCTGAAAGCACACCCTTTCCTGTAGGCTTAGATCGAAGAGATGGCAAATAGGAGTGGCAATATAGTCCGCTATCATCCTCAGTAATTTTCCTTTCATGTTTTCAGACCCAGGTGGCTGTCATTGTTGATAGACAACAATACTTTTTTCACACTTACTTTACATAATTCAAAATTTACAATGCTTGTCTTTCATAATTTGGACAGTTATGAATGCATATGTAGATTCAACGTTTGTTGTTGGAATGTTATGCCTAAATTGGCTAATCTTGCCAGTGAAAAATTCATTAAAGTAATTGGACATATCAGTGGTTTTGTGATGAATAAACCATCTTATTCAATGAAGGATGGAGCTGAGTTCACGTTTTTGTCCACATTTTCATTTAAGCGTTTTACTATGATTCTTTATCTTTGTTTCATAGTACAGTTTGTTCTTATTTTTGTCACATGATTTCTCAATTGACAGTATGTTTGATGATGAGCTGTGCAGCCAGACTTATTTGCCATTCCTTGTCCCTCATCCCACTCAACCATACCATTTTTCAATTCCTAATCTATCCACTGGGACTTAACCGTTTTTACAGTCATTTTCTTAATGGGTGCATGCTTATTAGTAACTGGAATAACTAATTGAATAAATACATCAAGTGCAGTGTCTGGTTGCTTCTCATTACACACAACAGTCCAGCAAATATTCTTTACAGCTTCAACACAAAACCACTTGTATGATCTCATTTGTCTTAGCAACTTCCCACAAGATTAGACTTTAGGTGAGGCAGGTGAACCTCCTCTCTAAGCCTTACATTTACATCATTTAGCAGACACTCTTATCCAAAGCAACTTGAGTGCATACATTTTCATACTGGTCCCCCATGGGTATTGAACCCACAACCCTGGCATTGCAAGTGCCATGCTCTACCAACTGTGCTACACGGGACCACTTTACAGGAATATCACTCTGAATATAAACAGCAACACCACCCCCATTGGCATTCGTGTCTCTTCTGAATTTGTGTCTCTTCTCTTCTGAACATCTTCTCTTCTGAAGATGTTGTAACCATGTATTGCTATCATCAAAGTATTATCTAATTGCATTTCAGAGATGTTCAGTATATGAATGTTATCTGTTACCAGCAAGTTATCAATTTCATGAACCTTTCTTAGGCTACATACAGTCAGGTCCATAAATGTTTGGACATTGACCAAGTTATTATTATTTTAGCTGTCTACCACAGCATATTGGAGTTTAAATTAGGTGGTGTGTGTGTTATTACCTCATTAGTTCATTTACAAGCAGACAAAAGGGCTAGAGTTGATTTCTATTGTTTCTATTGTTGCATTTGCATTTGGAGTCTGTTGCTGTTAACCCTCAATATGAAGTCCAAAGAGCTGTCACTGCCATGGAAGCAAGGTTGGAAAATCTAAGCAAACCCATCAGCGAGATAGCAAAAACATTAGCTGTGGCCAAATCAACTATTTGGTACATTTTTAAAAAGAAAGAACACACTGGTGAGCTCAGGGACACCAAAAGGCCCAGAAGACCACTGTGAAGAAAAACCACTTCACAGGTGGCCAGATCAAAAACACCCTCTAGGAGGTAGGCGTATCTGTGTCAAAGTCAACAATCAAGAGAAGATCAGAGTAAATACAGAGGGTTTTTTACAATATGTAAACCATTGGTAAGCCTCAAAAACAACCAGATTAGAGTTTTTGCCCAAAAACATCTAAAAAAGGATGTACAGTTTTGGAACAACATCCTATGGACAGATGAGACAAAGATCAACTTGCACCTTAATAACGGGAAGAGAAGAGTATGGAGAAGGGAAGGAACTGCTCATGATCCGAAGCATACCACCTCATCTGTGAATTATGGTGGAGGTAGTGTTATGGCGTGGGCATGTATGGTTGCCAATGGAACTGGTTCCCTTGTATTTATTGTTGATGTGACTGCTGACAAAAGTAGCAGGGTGAATTATCAAGTGTTTAGGGCTATATTATCTGCTCAGATTCAGCCAAATGCTTCAAACCTCTTTGGACGGCACTTCACAGTGCAGATGGACAATGACCCGACGCATACTGTGAAAGCAACCCAATACTTTTTTAAGGCAAAGAAGTGGAAGGTTCTGCAATGGCCAAGTCATTCCCCTGAGCTGAATCCAATTGAGCATGCATTTCACTTGCTGAAGATAAAACTGAAGCCAAAATGCTCCAAGACAGCTGCAGTAAAGAACTGGCAGAACACCACCAGGGAACAAACCCAGCATCTGGTGATGTCTGGTGGTTCCAGATTTCAGACAGTCATTGACAGCAAATGATTTCCTACCAAGTATTAAAACTCACATTTATGATTATGTTAGTTTGTCCAATTACTTTTGAGCCCCTAAAATGTAGGGTCTATGTATAAAAATGGTTGTTATTCCTACACGGTTCATACAATAATTTTGACAAAACCCTTAAATTAAAGATATAAGTCTACATTTAAATCAAATCTTGATTGCTTCCTTTCAAATCCATTGTGGTGGCGTACAGAGCCAAAATGATGGAAATTATGTCACTGTCGAAATACTTATGGACCTGACTGTATGTTAATGTGGGCACTTTTCTGTGATTCTCAATCGTTTTTATTGCTTTACTATGAGGCTTAGTAGAGGTATACATGACAGTAATATTTATGTTGGAGCTGATAGTGCAGGGTGAATTGCACATAGTGGGCTTCCTACTAGGGCAAACCGCCTCATTGCTTACAGTATAACTCAGGTTCATAGGCACATGATTACTGCTGACAATAGTCATTGCATTGACAGGCATTCTGGGGAGTTAGAGGATCATACATTAGGTTACTTACATTATGACTTCACAACACCCCTGGGACAATGTACATTTGCAGAATACTACGACAACCCAGCGACACAATGGTAGGGATTAATTGAGCAGGGCTTGAGTCACAGATAAATAATTGTCTCAACTCGGCCTTGAAATACGTGGACAAGGTCCAGGCACCAAGATGACTTGGATGGACTCTTTAAAAGTTATGCTAACAGAGCTACAGTAGTCTTTTAGCCAGATGTGTAATGCCAGTAGCCTCCTTAATCTTTCTCAGCCGCGGCCCAGCGATGGTACAGGGCCTGACATAATTGGCCTATTTTTGGAGTCTTTCAAAGCTAGAATCAGTTCTCTAAAATCCAGTTTCATTAGTTCCGATCTAACATTCCTAATGTCATTTGACCCCACATGAACTATGACAGCATCAGCCCCCGGCAGCTGTCGTAGAACGGTAAGAAGCAGCCTTGTAATGTAATCATCCTCCAGGAAAGCACAGGGTTTTGGCCCCGGGAACCAAAATATTTTTTCACCATAGAGCTGCCAATGATGACAGCTGGTGAAATGGCAGAGGAGTTCCAGACATTTAATCGCCTCGAATGGTTTAGGAGGCCCCTTGAGTAGCCAGCCGTAGAGTCCATCATGGCTGATAAAGGGGCCGAAGTTCAGACACCCTCACAGTCTGATAAGGGGGGGAGCTGGGAAGATCTTAACCCAAGGTAGGATCCCACCTCCAAGGCCACAGGGATCCTTAATGTCTAGATTGGGCTTCGCAAAGCCAAATAAGCCTCGTTCACCATAGGCTTACAGCAACTGACATGTTTCCATTTATTTACTTAACTAGGCAAGTCAGTTAAGAACAAATTCTTACTTACAATGACAGCCTAGTAACAGTGGGTTAACATCACATTTTTCCTTGTCAGCTCAGGTATTCAATCTAGCAACTTTTCAGTTACTGGCCCAACACTCAAACCACTAGGCTACCTGCCATCCCATTGCTGGAGAATGTGATTGGAGCCTGTGGCATCCTCTAAAAGTGTCAGTCCTGGTCTCCAGTGCGTCTCCTTGGGCCGGAGTACATGGCACCAGCCTTACGCATGGTGTCCCCGGTTCGCCAGCACAGCCCAGTGCGGGCTATTCCACCTCTCCGCACTGGCCTGGCTACCGGGAGCATTCAACCAGGTAAAGTTGGGCAGGCTCGGTGCTCAAAAGCTCCAGTGTGCCTGCACGGTCCGGTCTATCCAGTGCCACCTCCACGCACCAACCCTCCGGTGGCAGCCCCCCGCACCAGGCTGTCTCTCCGTCTTCTGCCTACAGGTGTTCCCACCTGTCCAGTGCTGCTAGAGTCTCCCGTCTGTCCTGAGCTGCTAGAGTCTCCCGTCTGTCCTGAGCCGCCAGAGTCTCCCGTCTGTCCTGAGCCGCCAGTCTCTTGTCCTTACGCCAGTGTCCCGTCTGTCCTGAGCCGCCAGTCTCCCGTCTGTCCTGGGCTGCCAGAATCTCCCCTCTGTCCTGAGCCGCCAGAGCTGCCAGTCTGTCCTGAGCCATCAGAGCCGCTAGTCTGTCCTGAGCCGCCAGAGCCGCCAGTCTGTCCTGAGCCGCCAGAGCTGCCAGTCATCCAGGAGCCGCCAGAGCCACCAGGAGCCGCCAGAGCCGCCAGCCAGCCAGGAGCCTCCAGTGGCGCCAGCCAGCCAGGAGACGCCAGAGCCGTCAGCCAGCCAGGGGCCGCCAGAGCCGCCAGCCAGCCAGGAGCCTCCAGAGCCGCCAGTCAGCCAGGAGCCGCCAGAGCCGTCAGCCAGGAGCCGTCAGAGCCGTCAGTAAACCAGGAGCCGCCAGCCAGCCAGGAGCTGCCAGAGCCGTCAGTCAGCCAGGAGCCGCCAGAGCCGTCAGTCATCCAGGAGCCGCCAGAGCCGTCAGTTAACCAGGAGCTGCCAGAGCCATCAGTTAGCCAGGAGATGCCAGAGCCGTCAGCCAGCCAGGAGCTGCCAGAGCTGTCAGTCAGCCAGGCGATGCCAGAATCGCCCTTCACTCCAGAGCTGCCGGAGTCTCTCACCTGTCCGGAGCTGGCGGAGTCTCCCACCTGTCCGGCGCTGCCGGAGTCTCCCGTCCGTCCGGCGCTGCCGGAATCTCCCGTCCATTTGGGACTCATGGCTAGGGTTCCCAGTCGGAGGTCGGCGGCGAGGGTCGCCGCTCATAAGAAGCCACGGGGGTGGTTGAGGTGGCGGACAAAAACTGTGGTGAAGTGGGGTCCACGTCCGTGCCAGAGCCGCCACCACGGACAGACGCCCACCCAGACCCTCCCCTATAGGTTCAGGTTTTGCGGCCGGGGGGGGGGGTACTGTCACATTCTGACCTTTATTTCCTTTGTTTTGTCTTTATTTAGTATGGTCAGAACGTGAGTTGGGGTGGGCAGTCTGTTTGTTTTTCTATGTTTGGTCTCTGTTTCGGCCTAGTATGGTTCTCAATCAGAGGCAGGTGTCGTTAGTTGTCTCTGATTGAGAATCATACTTAGGTAGCCTGTGTGTGTTTGTCGCCACATGGTACTGTTTCGGGTTTTTGTAGATTTCACGTTATCGTATATTGTTTTTGTTCGAGTGTTCATTTGTCTTTATTAAAAACATTATGGACACTTTCCACGCTGCATCTTGGTCCGATCCTTACTCCTCTTCAGCAGAAGAGGAGATCTGCCGTTACAGTCCTGAATACAAGTCATTATGTTTGGGGCAAATTCAATACAACACATCACTAACTACCACTTTTCATATTTTCAACCATGGTGGTGGCTGCATCATGTTCTGGGTAGGCTTGTCATCAGCAAGGTCGAGGGAGTTTTTAAGGACAAAAATAAATGGAATTGAGCTAAGCACAGGCAAAATCCTCAAGGAAAATCTAGTTCAGTCTGCTTTCTAATAGACACTGGGAGGCAAATTCACCTTTCAGCAGGACAATAACCCAAAACACAAGGCCAAATATACACTGGAGTTTTGTACCAAGACGACATTGAATGTTCCTGATTGGCTTACATACAATTTGTGGAAGAAATCAAGAGGTATAAATATTTTCTGAAGACACTGGAGTTGCACTGGAATTGCTTAACAATGAATGTTCCTAAGTGGTCTAGTTACAGTTTTGACTTAAATCGGCTTGAAAATCTATGGCAAAACTTGAAAATGTCTGTCTGACAATGATCAACAACCAACTTGACAGAACTTGAAGAATGTTTTAGAGAATAATGGGTCCCGCTTAAAATTACATGCAGCTTATAGAGGCTTCATAAAGACATCCTAAATGTGTTACAAATCATCTATAACTGTATGCCATTATTTTTTTATAAATGTTGCATAACTGTGAAACAACCACCAATGTCAAATGTGACATAACCCACTCTGACAAATATGGCATAAACTTGTGCTTTATAAAGGGTGGCAAAAGCACCACTTAGTAATAAAGGGCCAATAACTCATATTAAACTGAGGATTCACAACCCTATCATGCATATTGGTAGAGCATTGCAATGGCAGGATATTGGGTTCGATTCATGGGACCACCCATATGTTAAAATGTATTTACGCATGACTGTAAGTAGCTTTGGATAAAAGTGTCTGCAAAACTGTATATGTTATATTTCACTAAAATATTCCTAGGATGGCCCAACCTCTTTCCCTCTTGGGTGCATAGACAATATTGGACCTGACCTCAACTTCCCCAAAATGCTGTGCTGCAGGATGACACACACTCTAACGTGCAGTCATGCACAGCAAAATAAATGGTTGGTAGGGCCTTTTAAAATCTGCCTACTTCTTTTTTTTCCGAATTCCGTTTTCTTGGTTTCGTATTTCCAGGCTTCGGATTTCCGTCCATTTTTCTGGTTTACACCATTTATTCACACTCTTTTAATAGAAAAACAACAACATTGGATTTATTTGTTCACAAGAATGCTTAAACCACATCAGGGGATGACTTTTGAAGTCAAAATAAATGTAGATTTTTGAGTGTAGTTGCCCTTTAATTCAGTGAGCATGCCCAGCAATGTTGTTTGGCTAGCAGGTTTTCTGTAGTGCAGCAATCACACATGTGATGTGATGCAGCCGCCAGTGGAATGGCTGGAGTAAAAGGTCAGCAACACTGCATTATTCAGAGCCCCATGAAATGACACCATGTATACAGTCTACAGACCCTACTGAGTATTCCCATACTTTTACTACTGCACCCAGAATAGTTCCTGCTCTATGCAGGGGGATAACTTTGGTTTTAGAAGTGGGGGAGCATATTCGTATTTTTGTTTTAATTCTCCAGTAGGATAAACACTCCAAACAGCCTACCCGACCGCTTGGAGGCGTCCGCATGGTCCTAAAGCACACCCGTGAGTCCTTTTGTGTCCCACTCCAATGATAAAACTTGAGGACAATGGGACACACATATATATATATATATATATATATAGTGGGGGGAAAAGTATTTAGTCAGCCACCAATTGTGCAAGTTCTCCCACTTAAAAAGATGAGAGAGGCCTGTAATTTCCATCATAGGTACACTTCAACTATGACAGACAAAACGAGATTTTCTTTCCCAGAAAATCACATTGTAGGATTTTTAATGAATTTATTTGCAAATTATGGTGGAAAATAAGTGTTTGGTCACCTACAAACAAGCAATATTTTTGGCTCTCACAGACCTGTAACTTCTTCTTTAAGAGGCTCCTCTGTCCTCCACTCGTTACCTGTATTAATGGCACCTGTTTGAACTTGTTATGAGTATAAAAGACACATGTCCACAACCTCAAACAATCACACTCCAAACTCCACTATGGCCAAGACCAAAGAGCTGTCAAAGGACACCAGAAACAACATTGTAGACCTGCACCAGGCTGGGAAGACAATCTGCAATAGGTAAGCAGCTTGGTTTGAAGAAATCAACTGTGGGAGCAATTATTTGGAAATGGAAGACATACAAGACCACTGATAATCTCCCTCGATCTGGGGCTCCACGCAAGATCTCACCCTGTGGGGTCAAAATGATCACAAGAACGGTGAGCAAAAATCCCAGAACCACACAGGGGGACCTAGTGAATGACCTGCAGAGAGCTGGGACCAAAGTAACAAAGCCTACCATCAGTAACACACTACGCCGCCAGGGACTCAAATCCTGCAGTGCCAGACGTGTCCCCCTGCTTAAGCCAGTACATGTCTAGGCCCGTCTGAAGTTTGCTAGAGAGCATTTGGATGATCCAGAAGAAGATTGGAAGAATGTCATATGGTCAAATGAAACCAAAATATAACTTTTTGGTAAAAACTCAACTCGTCGTGTTTGGAGTCGCATGCTGAGTTGCATCCAAAGAAAACCATACCTACTGTGAAGCATGGGGCTGGAAACATCATGCTTTGGGGATGTTTTTCTGCAAAGGGACCAGGACGACTGATCCGTGTAAAGGAAAGAATGAATGGGGCCATGTATCGTGAGATTTTGAGTGAAAACCTCCTTCCATCAGCAAGGGCATTGAAGATGAAACGTGGCTGGGTCTTTCAGCATGACAATGATCCCAAACACACCGCCCGGGCAACGAAGGAGTGGCTTCGTAAGAAGCATTTCAAGGTCCTGGAGTGGCCTTGCCAGTCTCCAGATCTCAACCACATAGAAAATCTTTGGAGGGAGTTGAAAGTCCATGTTGCCCAGCAACAGCCCCAAAACATCACTGCTCTAGAGGAGATCTGCATGGAGGAATGGGCCAAAATACCAGCAACAGTGTGTGAAAGCCTTGTGAAGACTTACAGAAAACATTTGACCTCTGTCATTGCCAACAAAGGGTATATAACAAAGTATTGAGATAAACTTTTGTTATTGACCAAATTCTTATTTTCCACCATAATTTGCAAATAAATTCATAAAAAATCCTACAATGTGATTTTCTGTTTTTTTTTCTCATTTTGTCTGTCATAGTTGAAATGTACCTATGATGAAAATTACAGGCCTCTCTCATCTTTTTAAGTGGGAGAACTTGCACAATTGGTGGCTGACTAAATACTTTTTTGCCCCACTGTATATATACACTGAGTGAAAAATGTACTTGATCCCCTGCTGATTTTGTACGTTTGCCCACTGACGAAGAAATAATCTGTCTATAATTTTAATGGTAGGTTTATTTGAACAGTGAGAGACAGAATAACAACAAAAGAATCCAGAAAAAACACATGTCAAAAATGTTATAAATTGATTTACATTTTGATAGGGAAATAATTATTTGACCCCTCTGCAAAGCATGACTTAGTACTTGGTGGCAAAACCGTTGTTGGCATTCACAGAGGTCAGACGTTTCTTGTAGTTGGCCACCAGGTTTACACATCTCAGGAGGGATTTTGTCCCACTCCTCTTTGCAGATCTTCTCCAAGTCATTAGGTTTCGAGGCTGACATTTGGCAACTTGAACCTTCAGCTCCCTCCACAGATGTTCTATGGGATTAAGGTCTGGAGACTGGCTAGGCCACTCCAGGACTGTGCTTCTTCTTGAGCCACTCCTTTGTTGCCTTGGCCGTGTGTTTTGGGTCATTGTCATGCTGGAATACCCATCCACGACCCATTTTCAATGCCCTGGCTGAGGGAAGGAGGTTCTCACCCAAGATTTGACGGTACATGTCCCCGTCCATTGTCCCTTTGATCCAGTGAAGTTGTCCTGTCCCCTTAGCAGAAAAACAACCCCAAAGCATGTTTCCACCTCCATGTTTGACGGTGGGGATGGTATTCTTGGGGTCATAGGCAGCATTCCTCCTCCACCAAACATGGCGAGTTGAGTTGATGCCAAAGACCTCCATTTTGGTCTCATCTGACCACAACCCTTTCACCCAGTTGTTCTCTGAATCATTCAGATGTTCATTGGCAAACTTCAGACGGGCATGTGTATGTGCTTTCTTGAGCAGGAGGACCTTGCGAGCGCTGCAGGATTTCAGTCCTTCATGGCGTAGTGTGTTACCAATTGTTTTCTTGGTGACTATGGTCCCAGCTGCCTTGAGATCATTGACAAGATCCTCCCGTGTAGTTCTGGGCTGATTCCTCACCGTTCTCATGATCATTGCAACTCCACGAGGTGAGATCTTGCATGGAGCCACAGGCAGAGGGAGATTGACAGTTCTTTTGTGTTTCCTCCATTTGCGAATAATCGCACCAACTGTATTCACCTTCTCAACAAGCTGCTTGGAGAGCTCTGTGGTCTTGGCCATGGTGGAGAGTTTGGTATCTGAATGATTGATTGCTTCTGTGGACAGGTGTCTTTTATACAGGTAACACGCTGAGATAAGCGAAGGTAACACACACCCTTTAAGAGTGTGCTCCTAATCTCAGCTCGTTACCTATATAAAAGACACCTGGGAGCTAGAAATCTTTCTGATTGAGAGGGGGTCAAATTCTTATTTCCCCTCATTAAAATGCAAATCAATTTATAACATTTTTGACATGTGTTTTTCTGGATACTTTTGTTGTTATTCTGTCTCTCACTGCTCAAATAAACCTACCATTAAAATTATAGACCGATCATTTCTTTGTCAGTGGGCAAACGTACAAAATCAGCAGGGGATCAAATACTTTTTTCCCCTCACTGACTGTATATATATATATATATATATTTATATATTGTATACATATGTATTGGAACATATTTTGAAACCCACACTGTTATGCAAATGTCACTTATATATATGAATAAAATATAAACAAATATAAATTACTATTAATGCTTAGACAAGTTTTCATATATCATGAATGGTTATTGGCACTTTTCTAATACTACGTGAAGGCTTTCATTTTGAACTTTTCCAAAATTCCTGACCAGGAAGTAGTTTCTTAGTGTCGCTAACAAGAAGCTGGTATTGTGCTGCCACTGGACAGCGAAAAACAGATAAGTTAACTTTTATTTATTGTAATTTAAATGAGTTTGTAGTAGTTAAGTGTTGAGTTAGATTACTTACTGTAGCTACCTCAATCGTTGTTTCAAATAATTTCAGTGACTTCACAGTATTCCTATCTAGCTCAGCAAAATACAAATCCCGCTAAATACAGCCATGTCTCATAGTCACATCATGAGATTTGTAAATGAAAGAGGAATATAATAATACTAATTGAATGGAGTTTCCCAGCTTCCCATGTACTGTAGAGTTTTTGGCGCAGCACAGAAATGCCCTTATCCAGATGATGTGACAAAGGCATTTCCTAACAGACCTGCTAACATTCTTTATTGTTACTTTAAGGTTGGAACCAACATGCAATACCTCCAGCAGGAAGAGATGCAAGAACCATTCGTCCTCCAGCTCAGGGACAAGCTACATTATCCATAGTCCTGTGTAATGTTCCATGTACACTATATTACCAAAAGTATGAGCACACCTGCTCGTTGAACACCTCATTACAAAATCATTGGCATTAATATGGAGGTGGTCTCCCTTTATCTGCTATAACAGCCTTCACTCTTCTGGGAAGGCTTTCCATTAGAGGGTAGAACATTGCTGCGGGGACTTGCTTCCATTCAGCCACAAGAGCATTAGTGAGGTCGGGCACTCATGTTGGACGGTTAGACCTGGCTCGCAGTTCACGTTCCAATTCATCCCAAAGTTGTTCAATGGGATTGATGTCAGGGCTCTGTGCAGGCCAGTCAAGCTTTTCCACAACGATCTCGACAAATCATTTCTGGACGGACCTCGCTTTGTGCATGGGGGCATTGTCATGCTGAAACAGGAAAGAGCATGAAGATTTCCATTCACTGGAACTCAGGGGCCTAGCCCCAACCATGAAAAACAGCCCCAGACCATTGTTCCTCCTCCCCCAAACCTTACAGTTGGCGCAATACATTTGGGCAGGTAGTGTTCTCCTGGCATCCGCCAAACCTAGATTCGTCTGTCGGACTGCCAGATGGCGAAGAGTGATTCATCACTCCAGAGAACACGTTTCCACTGCGCCGGAGTCCAATGGCGGTGAGCTTTACACCCCTCCAGCCAACGCTTGGCATTGCGCATGGACATCTTAGTCTTGTGTGCGGCTGCTCGGTCATGGAAACCCATTTCATGACGCTCCCGACTAACAGTTATTGTGCTGAAGTTGCTTCCAGAGGCAGTTTGGAACTCAGTAGTGAGTGTTGCAACCGAGAACAGGCAATTTTTATGCGTTACACACTCCAGCACTCGGCGGTCCCGTTCTGTGAGCTTGTGTGGCCAACCACTTCGAGGCTGAGATGTTGTTGCTCCTAGACATTTCCACTTCACAATAACAGCACTTACGGCTGACCGGCAGCTCTAGCTAGGCATAAATGTTAAGAGGTGACTTGTTGGAAATGTGGCATCCTATGACGGTGCCATGTTGAAAATCACTGAGCTCTTCGGCAAGGTTATTCTACTTCCAATGTTTGTCTATGGAGATCGCATGGCTGTGTGCTCGATTTTCTACACCTGTCAGCAACCTTGTGGCTGACATAGCCAAAACCACACATTTTAAGGGAGTCCACATAATTGTGTATATATAGTGTAATTGCATTGCTGGACTTTTTGAAACGTAATGTTTTTGTATTTTTTTCAGTTCTGCCCACACATTTTCTATGGGATTGAGGTCAGGGCTTTGTGATGGGGACTCCAATACCTTGACTTTGTTGTCCTTAAGCCATTTTGCCACAACTTTGGAAGTATGATTGGGGTTATTGTCCATTTGGAAGATCCATTTGCGACCAAGCATTAACTGCCTGACCGATGTCTTGAGATGTTGCCTCAATATATCCACATAATTCTCCTCCTCGTGATGCCATCTATTTTGTGAAGTGCACCAGTCCCTCCTGCAGCAAAGCACCCCCACAACATGATGCTGCCACCCCCGTGCTTCACAGTTAGGATGGTGTTCTTCGGCTTGTAAGCCTCCCCCTTTTTCCTCCAAACATAACGATGGTCATTATGACCAAACAGCTGTATTTTTGTCTCATCAGACCAGAGGGCATTTCTCCAAAAAGTACGATCTTTGTCCCCATGTGCATTTGCAAACCGTAGTCTGGCTTTTTTTATGGCAGTTTTGAAGCAGTGGCTTCCTTGCTGAGCAGCCTTTCAGGTTACGTCGATATAGGACTTGTTTTACTATGGATATAGATGCTTTTGTACCTGTTTCCTCCAACACCTTCAAAGGGTCCTTTGCTGTTGTTCTGGGATTGAAATGCACTTTGAGCACCAAAGTATGTTCATCTCTTGGAGACAGAACGCGTCTCCTTGCTGAGCGGTATGACGGCTGCGTGGCCCCATGGTGTTTATACTTGGGTACTATTGTTTGTACAGATGAACGTGGTTCCTTCAGGCGTTTGGAAATTGCTCCCAAGGATGAAGCAGACTTTGTGGAGGTCTGCAATGTTTTTTCTGATGTCTTTGCTGATTTCTTTTGATTTTCCCATGATGTCTAGCAACGAGGCACTGAGTTTGAAGGTAGGCCTTAAAGTACATATTCAGGGACACCTCCAATTGACTTAAATTAGTCAATTAGTCAAGCAGAAGCTTCTAAAGCCATGACATAATTTTCTGGATTTTACATCACTTTTATAAGCTAAACATAATTTAAAGCGGGACCGAATAGGGTCCAAATATTATGGAATCCAAGTGTGCAACACTCTTAGACTTACCCAGAAAGACTCACAGCTGTAATCGCTGCCAAACATGTATTGACTCAGGGTGTTGAATAGTTATCAAATTAAGATATATTACGGTTTTAATTTTCTTAATTGTTTTACAAATGTTAAAATTGTTCTTCTACTTGGACATTATTTTGTGTAGGTCGCTAACAAAAATGACTTTTTATTAGTTTTAATCCATTTCATCCCATTTTGTAACACAACAAAATGTAAAAAAATGTAAAGGGGCGTCAATACTTTCTGAAGGTACTATCTCTTCCAAAGTAAGATTGATAAGTGATGAGACACTCGTTATGCTTTGTCAACACAAATGGCATCCTATTCCCTATTTAGTGCACTACTTTAGGAAATAGGGTGCTATTTGTCATCACACCCCACCACTAGCCAGATGCTCTTTGCACGTAGTTCATAGCTTGGAAGCATCATCGTCTACATAATTGGGTTTCCCACCGCCGTGCACCGAAACCTGATTGATTCGTTAGGAAGGCGCTTGTGACTCCGATACAGCCAGCTGGTGTTGGAAGCTGGCAGGTTTGGGGGCAGAAACAAACTGTGAAACGGGAGGGAGAGGTGGAAGGGGGTTTACATGTGTGTCCTGCTATTGCTGTAAACTAAGAGGGAAAGAGAGCACAGAGCTGGTCTTGGTATGGTGTCGGATGGTGGTGGTGATGACAGACAGCAACAGAACACACACTAATTTAACTGTCCAAACAACTGTCCAAAAAGTACACGTACTGTACACGTTCTATTAAACATGGTGAAATATGAAGTGGCACACTCATTAAATGTTAATTGTATGAAACAGACACAGACATTTTTACAATGATTTTAAATTCTGTGAAGGTCTCAGAAATATTTGGATGCTGTATGTAAAATGAATTCCACTTACATTTGTATCTGAAAAATCTGTCAAGTAAATACTTGTCTATTCGATGTAGAAATCATTATGTACAGTCATTTGATTGATATTGCAACTGCCACTGTAAATGAAAGACAATTAGAACAGCTCATGGGGTAAGTTTTGCCCTGAATCAGATAGACTCCAAATAAACCACCTTGTTGATCAAGCTATACAGTGATTCAGTAATCACACATTTCTTTTTACCAGATGATCAACTAAAAATACAAAGTACAATAAATGACTAAATGTAAGCATGGCTGTTTCTGTTGATCCATTCATTTGAACTGAATCCCCATTCAGACCAGCTGACACCTAGGAATAGAGAAAGGCTTATATATTTTTTATTTAACCTTTATTTAACAAGGTCAACTAAGAATAAATTCTTATTTACAAGGATGGCCTACCCCAGCCAAACCCTTCCCCGGACAACATTGGGGTAATTGTGCAACGCTCAATAGGACTCCCAATCACAGTCAGTTGTGATACAGCCTGGAACAGCCTCAAACCAGAGTCTGTGGTGACACCTCTAGCAGTGAGATGCAGTGCCTTATTCCTCTGCGCCACTCAGGAGCCACAATATGATTGGACCTGAACACGTGTGTATTACAGGACACATAGTACTGGTACATGGCATTTTCAGGTACTCATTTCAACTTCTGATGTAACTAACAACCATTTGCTTATTTCAGTGATCAAACAAAATAGTTGTGAGTGAGTCCTTCTGTAGCTCAGTTGGTAGAGCATGGCGCTTGTAACGCCAGGGTAGTGGGTTCGATCCCCGGGACCACCCATACGTAGAATGTATGCACACATGACTGTAAGTCGCTTTGGATAAAAGCGTCTGCTAAATGGCATATATTATTATATTATATTATTATATTATTATATTAATAAGAATATTTGGCAAAGAAACATTGTATATTGTAAAATATCCATAATACCATAATACCAAGTGAGTAGGCTGTCATTCTGCGGGGCGGTAAGGGTAGCCTCGTGGTTTGAGCGTTGGACTAGTAACCGTAAAGGTTGCAAGTTTGAATCCCCGAGCTGACAAGGTACAAATCTGTCGTTCTGTCCCTGAAAAGGCAGTTAACCCACTGTTCCTAGGCCGTCATTGAAAATAGGAATTTGTTCTTAACTGACTTGCCTAGTAAAATAAAGGTAAAATGTAAATAAATAAAAATAGTGGGAAAAAAAATGCATGATACATCAACTTTATTTTGATTATTCATCTTTCAACGAGCTAAACAAAAAAAAGTATGTATTGTAAATGTAAATGTAAATGTTATTTACTCAAAAAGTTTGGATCTGCCATTTATATAGGATTGGTTAAAACATGCTAATAATGGTCCTCTGAGTATATCAAACAAAGTTTGGTGTACCTCCACTGGTATGCCATCCAGCCCTGGAGTTTTCCCAGACATAAAGGCATTAATTGCATCAAGAAGTTCCTCCTCTGTAATTTGGCCTTCACATGAGTCTTTCTGTACAGATGTTAATTTGACATTATTAATATAAATCAAATCCATACAATTAGCTTCGGTTAGTGGAGATGGAGGAGACTGAAACGAAAAGTACTTTACTTTCTCTTTCAAAATATTGTTCAGTGAATCATGAGTGACTCCATCATTTGGAAGAAGTTTCAGTAAAAAATAAAATTGGTGGCATTTTTATTACATTTACATTACATTTAAGTCATTTAGCAGACGCTCTTATCCAGAGCGACTTACAAATTGGTGCATACACCTTATGACATCCAGTGGAACAGCCACTTTACAATAGTGCATCTAAATCTTTTTAGGGGGGGGGGGTGAGAAGGATTACTTACCCTATCCTAGGTATTCCTTGAAGAGGTGGGGTTTCAGGTGTCTCCGGAAGGTGGTGATTGACTCCGCTGTCCTGGCGTCGTGAGGGAGTTTGTTCCACCATTGGGGGCCAGAGCAGCGAACAGTTTTGACTGGGCTGAGCGGGAACTGTACTTCCTCAGTGGTAGGGAGGCGAGCAGGCCAGAGGTGGATGAACGCAGTGCCCTTGTTTGGGTGTAGGGCCTGATCAGAGCCTGGAGGTACTGAGGTGCCGTTCCCCTCACAGCTCCGTAGGCAAGCACCATGGTCTTGTAGCGGATGCGAGCTTCAACTGGAAGCCAGTGGAGAGAGCGGAGGAGCGGGGTGACGTGAGAGAACTTGGGAAGGTTGAACACCAGACGGGCTGCGGCGTTCTGGATGAGTTGTAGGGGTTTAATGGCACAGGCAGGGAGCCCAGCCAACAGCGAGTTGCAGTAATCAAGACGGAAGATGACAAGTGCCTGGATTAGGACCTGCGCCGCTTCCTGTGTGAGGCAGGGTCGTACTCTGCGGATGTTGTAGAGCATGAACATACAGGAACGGGACACCGCCTTGATGTTAGTTGAGAACGACAGGGTGTTGTCCAGGATCACGCCAAGGTTCTTAGCGCTCTGGGAGGAGGACACAATGGAGTTGTCAACCGTGATGGCGAGATCATGGAACGGGCAGTCCTTCCCCGGGAAGATTGAAAAAGAATTTGGTGCATTTTCCCCCATATTCCATCCAGTTCGCTTTATTTTTCATAATATATTACACTGTATCTTTGTTGAATAAGTTCCTCCATTAATTTTTGTTTTTCCTCTACTTACTCTGAGACTCTATAGTAGCCTCTGTCCTAGTTAAAAACAAGTTATCATCCAGTAGGTTTTGATTCAATTTCCAATGTTCTCGCCGACGTGGAAATTCTGGAAGAGTAATATGTATGCCAATTATGTGATGGTCCGACCGCATTCTGTCTCCAATCAATACTTTTAAAACTTTTGGTGCCAGAAAGGAACGACATAAGAAAGTCATCAAGATGACTAGCTTGTTTAAGCCTCCTCCATGTATATCTCACTAGGTCAGGGTATTTAAGCGTCCATATATCCACTAATTCCAATATATCCATGACATTCATGATTTCCTTAAATGCCTGACAGTGATAGTTTGTAGTGTGATTTCCTTCACAGTTCATAAAGGTATCTAAAACCGTATTATAATCTCCCACCAAAATAATGGAGCCTTGTGTTGCTTGTAGGGTTGATACATTTTCAAAGAAGCATGGCTCATTATTATTTAGACCGTATAGGTTAATAAGCCATGTCTGTTTATGGTCCAATAACATATTTAAAATCATCCATCTACCTTGAGGATCTGTTTGGACAATTTGCACATTTGGATCAAAATTACTGTTGATTAAGATCATCACCCCTTTTGAATTTCTTTACACCAGTCCTTTTTTCCCCCACAAAACTTAATCTAAAATTGCTGAATGAGTTTCCTGTAAACAATAGATACTATATTCCTTCTATTTTATCCAGGTAAATACTGATGTTCTTTTCTTATTATCTGCTAAGCCATTACAATTATAACTGGCTATACTTATTTCACCAATTACCATAATGAGACACAAGTTTCAATTCTATTTATCATAATATATGTTTGTAAACATACCATTAAAAAGTAACATGATGATTGAGTGTCTATATAGCTGTACCATGATATTTGTATTGCTACTAAGTAAACCTCCAATTGGTCCCCACTATTCCACCCGCTAAAACCCCTCGTCATCCCGAGTTGGGTTGTCATCCCAATGACCGACAGACCACCCTCAACCCCCCGGATCCCATGGCCCTGGAGAGACCGTGACCATCCTTCGAAAGACCACACAGTGCCACCCACAGAACAGAAGCAGATCAACCGCCAAAAGCATTTCCATTGCCCTCACCTCCATTTGTATTATATATAACTATTAAAAAATAAATGTATTTAAAAAAATCCTGTTTCTCTTCATTTCCATTAGCTATTCATATTTGTAGTAATCTAGGCAGTTTATGTAAAGGTTTGTTAACTCTTACCAGTATTACAAAAATTACATTTAGAAAGCAATTATTATTTTTGTGATTCATCCTATAATGTCCCTAACATCTAACATACACACTGACACACCCACACAAACACTCAGACACTCATATACACTCAACCCCTTTCCCTCACAAACAACCATACACTCAGATGCTCAGCAGTTGCACCATCACCGAGCCCATCTCAAGTGTATATAGGTTCATAATTTTTGTGAAATAGCACAGCTACAAATGTATGGAAAATAGAAATCAAAGTGGATGGACATCAGAAACAGAGGAAGGCCAGGACTAAAAACAAACAAGATATATCTATTGTAAAATAAATTGTGTCTGTAAAATGTGTATAATATGTATAAGCTGAAAGCAGAAGCCTAAGTGTTATTGTTTATTAGTTTACCCCAATTGGGGGAGCGGTGGTAGGGTTTGTGGGGAATAATAAAGGAAGGTATATTGTAAAAAAAACTGTATGTGTATATATGTATATATATGTGGGTATGTACATATAGGTGTATATGTATGAATGTTTATATATATATGAATGAAAGAATGACGAATGACATTTTATTTTGGTGTCAAATCGCCAATTGGCAACCCATACCTATGGGATTAATTGGCACATAAACAAGCTCTTCTAGGCAGAGTTCCTCTGTCCAGTGTCTGTGTTCTTTTGCCCATCTTAATCTTTTCTTCTTATTGGTCAGTCTGACATATGGCTTTTTCTTTGCAACTTTGCCTAGAAAGCCAGCGCCCCGGAGTCGCCGCTTCACTGTTGACGTTGAGACTAGTGTTTTGCGCATACTATTTCATTAATTCGTTATGTCCTTTCCTCTTTCATTTCACCACAATACTGACCTGTTTCAATACGCAGAGGCAATATCCCTGAACTCACCTGTTTTAATACGCAGAGAGACAACATCCCTAATCTTACCTGTGCACATAGCGATCTCTTGCTAGGTAGGTTATATATAATATATCTCTCACACACGAATTCACCCTTAATCAAACAAAAGGCTCTCAATTTGGGTTTATAATTAATCCCCTCCACCCATTTTATTTCATATTGCATCAACAGTTGTTTTGTAATCACATCTATGTTTCCCTTAATTCGGTTTTCATACAGATATTCACAGTCAGACTGTTGAAAAAGGTCAGACATTTCAGTTGCCCAGGCTCCCACTATGGGTAGATCCCATTGAAAAACTTTACTAGCTATTCTGGCAGTTGGCATTCCAAAGTCCATTCATGCACACCTTCCATCTCACCTATATGTATGTGGGTATGTGTATGTACACTATGTATATATATATATATATATAAAAATATAAAAAAACTGTACCCCAAAAGATATGGGGGATTGGAAATTATGCAGACAATTAGGAAGCAACAATCTATCTGTAATATTAAAGCTGATCCATCCCCTATGTTTAAAATAAATGAATATATATATGTAGGGGCCTCCCGGGTGGCGCAGTGGTCTAAGGTACTTCATCACAGTGCTAGCTGTGCCACCAGAGACTCTGGGGTTGAACCCAGGCTCTGTCGCAGCCAGATGCGACCGGAAGTTCCATGGGGCGACGCACAATTGGCCTAGCGTCGTCCGGGTTAGGGAGGGTTTGGCTGGTAGGGATATCCTTGTCTCATCGTGCACTAGCGACTCCTGTGGCGGGCCGGGCGCAATGCATGCTGACCAGGTCGCTAGGTGCATGGTGTTTCCTCCGACACATTGGTGCGGCTGGCTTCCGGGTTGGATGCGCGCTGTGTTAAGAAGCAGTGCAGCTTGGTTGGGTTGTGTTTCAGAGGACGCAAAGCTCTTGACCTTTGTCTCTCCCAAGCCTGTACGGGAGTTGTAGCGATGAGACAAGATTGGATACAATTGGATACCACGAAATTGGGGAGAAAAAGGGGGTAAAATTAAATATATATATGTATAAAAAATGTAAAATATATAAATACATATCCAAAACCGTGAACTATTCAATAATGTTGTTCCTGAGAAATTATTCTTTTGAAAATGTTCAATTGATATAATGTTCAATTGATATATATATCGAACGGCAGGTAGCCTAGTTGTTAGAGTGTTGGACTAGTAACTGAAAGGTTGCAAGATCGAATCCCTGAGCTGACAAGGTAAAAATCTCTCGTTCTGTCCCTGAACAAAGCAGTTAACCCACTGTTCCTAGGCCGTCATTGAAAATAAGAATTTGTTCTTAACTGACTTGCCTAGTTAAATAAAGGTCAAATATATATATTTACTTAGCTAGATAATGATTGACTTTGAAACATTGATTCCTGGTGCAATTGTCTGGACTGTTTAGTGAGAGGAAAATGACTCTCTTTACTAATAGCCTAGATAACGGTACCTATATTTGAGTATGAATTCAAGCTATCTATTCCTCAACGGTCTCATCAGTGTGTTCCCATTAGACCCATGCAGGTTCAGTTTTAGAACAGCTTAAGCATTAACATGTTGCCCCAGGTTCAATTCGTTATGTCCCAGATGTACAGCAGGTTGGGAGCAGGTAGAAAACGTCATCTGTGCCAGCTGGTGTGTTTCACACCGTAGCTGCTCAATACAGTTTCTAGGATGCCAGCGGCGAACCATACCAGAGATATTAATATCCATAACGTTCTCTTAGACTCCTCTCTGACCCTTTCCGGCCCTCAAAACAATATGTATGATTATAAATGTGTATTTCTGTAGAACAACTGTTATTTTAACAGAGAATGTAGGCTACATACAAAATGTCAGTTGTCAGATTTTCAGGGTAATGAATCTGCACTAGACAGCTGTTGAAGAAAGAGGTGGTGAATTCATTCCTTCACAGGTGTGATAGTCCAGCTGCTTACCTTGTGATGTGATGATCCCTATTTGTTCAAGTTAAAGTTCCCTTTCTCCAACTGTTCTAGAACAGAGGTACAGAGATTTCCACAGAGGTTTTCCAGTTCCCCTTCTGCTCGCTAAGGTTCTTTAGCCAAACTGTAGCATGTTCTCTGCTGGGTTCTGGCTAATTCTCTTCAGATCCTTTATGGGTAGAACCACTCCATCCGAGTGAGGCAGAACCGGAAAAACCCGCTGAGCTTCTTCATCTCGATTGGTCCTGGTCGTCAATAGTCTCTTTCTCCGTTCAGGAAAAGTGTCTGCACAACACAACGCAGTGACAGGACAGGGACCGTACCGCTGCACAACACACCACCTGTTCCAGCAAGACGCACTCGATAGGTGCTCTCGTTTTCAGAAATAGATAGATGGGAAAATTGGGAAGGAAATTAGCCCTTCGCAAATGACCAGAACCCCCAAAGGTAACATTTCTAGGTAACAATTTTCTGGGAAATGAAGCATGATATTCCGGTCTGAATGATCTTTGGGGATCTCTCTCTCCCTCTCTCTCTCTCTCTGGAGGGGTCCACTTGTTTAAATCAACGTTTCCCCCAACCTTGTCCAATCCACACAGTCACCCTCTCTTCTTTCTCTGTCTCTCGCTCTTTCTCTCTATCTCTGCTATCTGATCCAGGTCTGCTGCAGTTCTATCTCTCGCTCACTCACTGTTGATCACTGCCCCCTCTCTCTCTCTCTCTCTCTCTACCTCCCTCTTTCCGTCTGTGTCACTGTAGTTGGCATTTTTAGACTATGCGCTTGTCCGTTCCCGAAGAACTGCGTTGGCACTGAGATGCAGCCTGATGCTCAGTGTACACACAAACAACTGAACACACATTAAGTAACACACATTTTCAACAACCTTGACACCATACATAAACATATTAATTATAATATTGCAGAGTTCAAAACATACACAAGTTTACACACATAAAATACACACATACACACACAATCCATTACCTGCACTACCTGTTGGTGTAGTCATGAATGTGTTGGTTGATTTCTTGTTGCCAGTCTTAACTTACATAGATTGCTGATGTTTGTTTGTGTGAGTGAGTGTGCATGCGTATGTGTGCATGCCTGTGCGTGCGTATATGCGTCTGTGTTACACCGCCACCTTGAAAACTGTCTCGGGGTTAAGGTGGTGTAGTCTTGTCCTTTTAATTCTTACAGTAATCAAACAAGAGGGGTTGCGCCATAATTCTCAGTGCTGTATGAGAGTGAGTGAGTGTCTGTAAGTGTGTGCGTGTGCATGGGTGTGTGCCAACCCCCCGTGTCCTCTGTCCGCCCCCACCGCCTTCCTCTTCACCCCCTGTCCGGGCAATCCCTGTGGATGATCTGACCTTTCTGGCTCATTGGGGAGTGTTTGGGAGGTGAGGCTATATCCCAAATAAAAATGTATCCACAATTGTTACACAACCACCCCTTACATAAGAGTGAGTTGAAATGCTGGAGAGCACAACACCAGCTAGAATACAGTAAGGTTTCACGTACAAATATTGGACCTGAAAAAGTGTGGCAGTAAACAGCATTGCAATTACAATTCTTGTGTCAGCTAACATTATGAGAGTCAAGTGAATTGTAATATTGAAATCACAAGAATTGGCAATGCTATTACATTTACGAATTCACTGGCGAATGTAGAGCATTTATGAAATGCGCATCATGGATGATAAACCATCAAGCATGTTTTGAGATTTGAGACATAGGTGTTTTCCGAAATTGGAAATACGGTTTTAGTGGGGGCACAGATTTGTCTTAGTCATTAACACACATACACAAACACACATGCACACACACAGAAAACCCACTTGTGCTCCCCCTCCCTTCACTGTGCAGGGTTAGACTAGTGAAGGTGATTTGGTGGTTACACTAAGAGAGCATATGCCACTCAGCAAGGCATGCTTGTCCTCAGAGCTCAATATATGGTCCTCATCACTCAGTGGTGCCTAGGTCATCCTCAGATTGTTGCTAGGACGGGGTACACCTACGCTGCTGGGAAAAGTAGGACACTGGATGCTTCCTAAATGGCACCCTATTTCATATGTAGTGCATTATTTTGACCAGGGCCCATAAGATCAAATGACATTTTATATGTCAAATGCTTCGTAAACAACAGGTTTACTAAGAGTGAAATGCTTAGTTATGTCCTCTTCCCAACAATGCAGGGAGAAAAATAGAAAAACTATAGAAAGACACAAGGAATAAATACACAATTTCCTGATGCACCAGGAAATTCAAATGAGACTCACGAGTGGCTGAAAATTAGCTGTTCTATTTCTCTGCGAGACAGTCGATTCATTGGTATCAGGGTTTGCCATCAAAATTATGTTCTCTCGCTCGCTCAAACGCTCGGCCTAGATCCTATTATTGCAACATTAAAATGTACAAAAATCTATCTGAACTGAAGCCATACAAATCAAATTGTATTTGTCACGAATACAACAGGTGGAGACTTTACCGTGAAATGCTTATTTACAAGTTCTTTCCCAACAAATGAAGAGTAAAAAAATGAAAGGGAATTAGTAAATTTCTCTACCATAAGCAGCCTCCAACGTCGTTGTAAAAGATTTTGTTGTACGCAATTGCATCTTATCGATGCTAGCGATATCATGATGAGATTATGAGGCCCATTGTCATGCCATTCATCTGCCACCATCACCTCATGTTTCAGCATGATAACGCACGGCCCCATGTCGCAAGGATCTGTACACAATTACTGCAAGTTGAAAATGTTCCACTTCTTCAATGGCCTGCAAACTTACCAGACATGTCACCCATTGAGCATGTTTGGGATGCTCTGGATTGACGTGTACGAGAGTTTGTTCCAGTTCCTTCTAATATCCAGCAACTTCACAAAGCCATTGAAGAGGAGTGGGACAACATTCCACAGGCCACAATCAACAGCCTGATCAACTCTATGTGAAGGAGATGTGTCGCTCTGCAGGAAAACGGTGGTCACACCAGATACTGACTGGTTTTCTGATCCACAGACTTTTATTTTTGTATCTGTGACCAACAGATGCATATCTGTATTCGTAGTCAAGTGAGATCCATAGATTAGAGCATAATGTATTTATTTCGATTGACTGATTTCCTTATATGAACTGTAATTCAGTAAAATCTGAGAAATTGTTAAATGTTGCATTTAAATTTGTGTTCGGCATGCATGTAGGTAGGGGTAAAAGTGACTAGGCAATCAAGATAGATAATAACAGAGTAACAGCAGTGCATGTGAAGAGTTTAAAAGTATGCGTGTGGCCACAATATTCATGTGTGTGTGAGCGTGTGTGTGTAAGTGTGTGTGTGTATGTCAGTGTAGTATTTCTGAGTGTGTGGGTACAGTCCAGTGAGTGTTCATGGAGCCAGTGCAAGAGAGTCAGTGCAACAAAAAAGTGTCAATGCTAATAGTCAGGGTAGCCATTTGATTAACTGTTTCTGCAGTCTTATGGCTTGAGGGTAGAAGAGGTTCAGGAGCCTTTTTGTCTCAGACTTGGCGCTCCAGTATCGTGTGGTAGCCTAGAGAACAATCTATGACTTGGGTGGAGGGCCTTTGACTGACACTGTCTGATACAGAAGTCCTGGATGGCAGTGATGTCCTACATCTGTAGCGCCTTACAGTCGGATGCCAAGGTGATGCAACCAGTCAAGATGCTCTCAATTGTGCAGCTGTACAACTTTTGGAAGATCTGAGGGCACATGCCAAATATTTTCAGCCTCCTGAGGGGAAAGAGGAGTTGTTGCACCCTCTTCACAACTGTGTTGGTGTGTTTAGACCATGATAGGTCCTTAGCGATGTGGACACCAATTAACTTGAAGCTCTCGACCTGCTCCACTACAGCCCCACAATGTGAGTAGGGGTGTGCTTGGTCCACCATTTCCTGTAGTCCTCGATCAGCTCCTTTGTCTTTCTGACGTTGAGGGAGTGGTTGTTGTCTCATCATCGTCGGTGATCAGGCTTACCACCGTTGTGTCTTTGGCAAACTTAATGGTGGTGTTGGCGTCGTGCTTTGCCACACAGTCGTTGGTTAACAGGGAGTACAGGAGGTGACTAAGCATGCACCCCTGAGGGGCCCTGTGTTGAGGATCAGTGTGGCAGATGTTTTGTTGCATACCCTCACCACTTGGGGGTGGCATGTCAGAAAATCCAGGATCCAGTTGCACTATGCTGTTGAACGATGAACTGAAGTCAATGAACAGCATTCTCACGTAGGTGTTTCTTTTGTCCAGGTGGGAAAGGGCAATGTGGAGTGCACAGATTGCATCGTCTGTGGATCTGTTGGGGCTGTATGCAAATTGGAGTGAGTCCAGGGTGTCTGGGATGATGGTGTTGTGAGCCATGACCAGCCTTTCAAAGCGAGCCATGACCAGCCTTTCAAAGCATTTCATGGCTACAGATGGGAGTGCTACGGGTCGGTGATATTCAGGTTAACATGTTGTTCTTGGGCACAGGGACGATGGTGGTCTGTAATACCTTGGTATTGGTATTACAGACAGGGTCAGGGAGAGGTTGACAATGTCAGTGAAAACACTTGCCATCTGATCACTGCATGCTCTGAGTACGCATCCTGGTAATCCATCTGGCCCTGCGGCCTTGCGAATGTTAGCCTGTTTAAAGGTCTTACACCAGCTACGGAGAGTGAGATCACACAGATCACACAGAGTTGGTGCTCTCATGCCTCGAAGTGAGTATTTAAGGCACTTAGCTCGTCTTTCCCTTTGTAATCCCTAATAGTTTGCAAACCCTGCAACATCCAACAAGCATCAGTAGAACTCAATCTTGGTCTTCTATTGATGTTTTGCCGGTTTGATGGCTCGTAGGAGGTCGTAGCCAGATTTCTTATAAGTATCCGGATTAGTGTCCTGCTCATTGAAAGCGGCAGCTCTAGCCTTTAGCTCGGATGTTGCCTGTAATCCATGGTTTCTGGTTGTGCTATGTACGGTCACTGTGGGGATGACGTCATCAATGCGCATCTTAATGAAGCCATTGACTGATGTGGTGAACTCCTCATTGTTTTGAATGAATCCCGGAACATATTCTAGTCTGTGCTAGTGAAACAGTCCTGTAGCATCCACTTCATCGGACCATTTCCATATTGAGCGCATCACTGGTACTTCCTTTTTAAGTTTTTGCTTGTAAGCAGGAAAAAGGATGATATAGTTGTGGTCAGATTTGCCAAAGGGAAGGCGAGGGAGAGCCCTGTATGCATTTCTGTGTGTGGAGTAAAGGGGATCAAGAGTTTTGTTGCCTTTTAGTTGCACAGGTGACATGCTGGTTAAAATGAGGTATAAAAATATTTTTTTCCCTGCACACAAGCAGCGACGCCTCTGGATGTGCATTTTTGTTTGCTTATGGTCCTATACAGCTCATTGAGTCTGGTCTTAGTGCCAGCATCAGTTTGTGGTGGTAAATAGACAAGCTATGAAAAATATAGATGAAAATTATCTTTGTAAATAGTTTGGTCAGTAGCTTATCATTAGTTTTTCTAACTGAGGCGAGCAAAAACATGGAACTTACTTAACATTAGAGATCGCCCACCAGCTGCTGTTAACAAAGAAACACACCTGAGGTTGCTGTCTGATCTAGACAATGCATGGAGAATCCCTTAAGATATGTATATATTATCCCTGTTCTTGTTCAGTCAAGACTCAAGTCCAGTTGATAGGATTGTCTCAAGCAGAGTTCATCCAGTGACTGCACATTCGCCAACAGAACAGTGAGCAATGGTGGTCTATTTGTTCGCTAACGTAATCTGGTTAGGAGACCGCCTCACATGCCTCTTTTTCGCCGTCGCTTCCTCTTTCGAGTCCCGGGAATTAGGGCCTGGCCTGAAGTAAGCCGAATGTTTAGAGCTTCCCACTCATTAGAACTCTTCATTCAAATCGAGGTTAGTGATCGCTGCTCTGATGTCTAGAAGCCATTTACGGTCATAGGAAATGATGGCGGACACATTTTGTACCAAAAAAGTTAAGACCAGCATAAAAAAAACACACAAAATAGCATAATTGGTCAGGAGCCTGTAAAACGGCAGCTATCGTCTGTAGCGCCATTCTTGACATCAGAGCCATAGGTTTCTGGTCAAGGCTCTGGTCCACAGTAGTCCACTCTGTAAGAATATGCTACATTTGGTTCCTCTGTCCTTGTTTCCTCAATTCCTCTCAAAGCTCATAGGAGAAGAGGTCTTAGGGAGGGACCTTGAATCCTCACCTCTAATGTTCTTTGAGAAAACAAGGACAAAGGAGGCAATGATTTGACAGCTAGTAACGTCTCAGTGAGGAACATCTCGTGGCACCTGTGCTCACGTGATTCTCCCACTGGTTGTCTGATCTTCTGACTTCGTTAATGTTATTGTTGTAAGTGAAACAACAGTGAAACAGTGAAGACCCACCCTATAGCGGGATTGAAATTTAAAAGCAACCTTCCTGCGTTTGCAGAGACTGCATTCATGGTAAACACTGCATTGGTCGGCTCAATCGGAAATTCCCTTAAAAGGTTTATCGCGATACAAACTTACGGATTGAATCTAGCCCTAAATCAGTTTGGATGCCAGGCGACTTATCATCCTCACTATCAACGATAGTGCTGCCAGAGACATTAACAGTCAGTCCATACTTGTGTGGGACTTACATGCTTCATCACATCTCACATCTCTTCCACTCGTCAGATGTAATTCTTATTCTCTCTGTGGATACCATGTGCTGTCCAGGGAATAGCTACCATCTCATCGAAGCTATCAGGAAATAGTACAGAGTACACACTGTTTGGTCTCCCATGAGTTATCAAGTTACTGATGTTGAAACAGGGGCACAGGTGTGTAGAAAGGGTAGCGTAGCCTTCTCTTTCCTTCCTGTTAGTCTGCTCTAATGTAACTTTAGAGAGAATTCAATCCTACACTGTACTTGCCACTGCCAGTGTCACTTGTTAAGCTCACATATCGGTAACACAACCTTTGTCCTCTGACCGTTTGTAATATTTGTTTAATTTTACCACCTTTTGTAGGCTAGACACCCACATTGGGAGCTGCTTCCTGTCTGGTCTAACTAACAGCATGAAGCTGGAAATTGAAAGAACTCAAATGTCCGGTTGGTTGATCTGTGGAAGGATATTAGATACCCCCTCCCACCTCTCCCCCACCCCTCTAAGGCCCCAATTCAGAGGGGTAAAATGGGGCTGTTGTAGGGTTTGAAACCTGAGGTGTAGGGTTTGGAACATGGAGTAAGTGTGAGACACCCAATGAGACGGCCTCTCAGCGCGTCCGGATCGTCTAGATCCAAATTTGTGTTTCATTACTGCCATCCGCGTGGGAGGCCTTGATGTTACCTAATCACCTAATGGGCTGCTGAGGGACGGACGCTCACAAGTGTGTGTGTGTACGATGTTTGTGTGTACCGTGTGTGAGGGTGTGTGTGTGTGTTGGGTCATGAAATAAATGTTAGGGGAGATCAGACAAGACCTATTAAAAGATAATGGTAAGGTTTGCTATGTCATGACACATAAAAGTAAATAGGCATAATGGCATGTAGAAAAAATACTCTCCACAAATACAATACTCTCCACAATAGCTTTAACGGTAAAAGGACTGCTATGTGGGCCTGTGGTGAACTAACGTGTGATGAAACAGAAGAGTTGCTGTTAAGTAATAACTTAACAAGGTTTCCAAATGGACACCTGGTAGCCCAGTGCGGGCATATGCTCCCTAGCCAGAGGCAGCCTAACCATGGAATGGGCCCAACTAACCTACAGTTAGTTAACCTACAGTTAGCCATGGGTGACCATGTTCCAGATAGGGGACCATTCAGCCAAGGGCCTGCCGTACCATCACACGCACTCTCTTTCTCGATCTCTCCCTTTTCCATTCATCCTCTACTGCCACTATTCCATTCATTCTCTGTAGCCACTTTTCTATTATTTTTCAGTCACCACTCTTTCTTGGTCCCTCTACACTGCTGTGGATCCTTGTCCCCTTCTCTCTGATCATGTACAGGTGCCAGTAGCAGTCAGTTATTCCTAATTTTGCCTCACACAAGGTAGACCACAGGTAAAGTCAAAAATAGGGAGGGCTGGCAATATTAAGCATTAAGGTTATGGTGCATACTGTGATGTTGTCACAACATTGGTAGGTTATACCAGGAAAATTGCATATACATGGCCCCATCTGTGTTGTGATACACTGTAGAAGTCCTACACAGTGTCTTCCATACATCTGGAGGTTCACACCCCACACAGTACACGCAACACGCTACACGTCACACACGCTAAGGCCCTGGGAGAAACACCTGTCCCCAAAATCATCCATCGCAGTGGAGGAGGGGCTGCTTGTGTGTGTATGTGTGTGCAGGGACAGGGATTGCCACTTTGGCCTTTTACCTTGGCAGAAGCACGGAAGCACTACAGTGACCCAGAGTGACCCCAAACCATTGCACTGCTCTCATTAACAAATGCTAGATTTGCTGTGTTTTGCACCACTAGGAACCATTTAGTAACAGGTATTTATGATTGTGTTTTATAACGGTAAACTAGCTGTAAACCCAATGCAGCGAATAGAAATATTAATGTAAGTCACGAATATCATGAAAACAATTATGAGTATTCACAATTGAATCAGCTGACATACGGACTCTAAGCAAAACAAAATACCCCCAAAATCAACTCAAATATATAGGATCAGCCTCTGAATCACAAATGAAAATGCTAAATCATGTTAAATGTCTTTGTCCTCCAATTAAAGTACATGCTTTGTTCCAAAAGCAAGAAATCCAAAATGATAAGCAAAAATCCAAATGATCCACCAGCAAGACAATGAAATAAGGATAGATCTTAACAGGGCACGGTTTCCCAAAAGCATCTTAAGGCTAAGTTCATCGTTAGAACCTTCGTAGGAGCATTGTTACATCTCTGAGCTTTTTCCCAAAACCATTGTTACTGCACTTGAAAATGCTTGTTATTTATCAGAAAGGCTAAGTGCGTCATCAGATGCTTTTTTGCCCTTCCTCGTCACTTTATATTGCTAAACATAGAATTAAGAAGTTTACTACCTTCAGAAAACAATCATGAGCATACCCATAACACGATGCAGCCACCACCATGCTTGAAAACATAAAGAGTGGCACACAGTGATGTGTTGTGTTGGATTTGCACGCTTTGTATTCAGGACATTTCTTTGCCAATTTTCTTTGCGGTTTTACTTTCGTGCCTTATTGCAAGCAGAATGCATGTTTTTAAATGTTTTTATTCTGTACATGCTTCTGTCTTTTTCACTCATTTATGTTAGTATTGTTGTTGTTTTCTCTCCTATCACATTCATTAAACGCTGTAACCATTTTAAAGTCACCATTGGCCTGGGTGAAATCCCTGAGCGGTTTCCATCCTCTCCTTTAGGAAGGACGCCTGTATCTTTGTAGTGACTGGGTGTATTGATACACTAATCAAAGTGTCCTTAATAACTTCACTATGCTCAAAGGGATATTCAATGTCAGCTTTTTTTTTTTATACCCATCTACCAATTGGTGCCCCTCTTTGCGAAGCATTGAAAAACCTCCATGGTCTTCATAGTTGAATCTGTGTTGGAAATTCCCTGCTCGATTGAGGGACCTTACAGATAATTGTATGCGTGGGTTCCAGAGATGAGGTAGTCATTCAAAAATGATGTTAAATACTATTATTGCAACTTATGTGACTTGTTAAGCAAATTGTTACTCCTGAACTTATTTAGGCTTGCCATAATAACAAATGGGTGAAATAGAGATTTCAGCATTTGTAAAAATGTATGAATACATAATTCCACTTTGACATTATGGGGTATTGTGTGTAGGCCAGTGACACAAAATCTCAATTTAATCCATTTTAAATTCAGGCTGTAACACTACAAAAAAGTCAAGGGGTGTGTATACTTTAAAACAAAGTTAAATACAACGTTGCCAGTGTTTTTGCAATTGTTACAAACAAGCAAAGGATGCTTCAAATAAAAAACTGAGATGAATGCATTAAAATATAAATAGACCACAGTATAGGCTAATAAGGCCTATATATTTAAATCATGTTGAAATGAATTTCATGTTCAATCAATTGAGCCATATTTAGCTCATTGGAGCCTAATGTTTGCCTCAATATATTACACAATGTGTAACATCAGCGCAATGATGTACCATACAGTATATGTTATTTAGTGCAGAAATATTGGGTAAGTATTTGAATAGGCTAGGTTAAGCCACCTCAATATTTGCAGCCACAGGTTATATCTCTAGGAGCTGATCCGTTGTCAGTATTGTGAAATAATTCTGATGTTAAGGTAAAATTTGAATGGAGAAAGCTGATCTGAGCACTGCCTTTTTTTCTATCCAATCAGTATCGACACATGCTTTGTGTTTTGGGAAACACATGATACATCTGCGGCCTTTGGAGGAACGACGCATAGTTAAAACACTCATAAGCCTGAATTCCATCTCTACCAGTTCACTTGTCAGTCTGTGTAACAATCAAAAGGAAAATAGTCCCCCCATATATATATAAGAAGTCCTTTGATTCTTGGAAGTCAACAGTCTGCAGAAAGGAAACTTCTCTTGATGATTAATACAATATCCCTTGAGAAAGTTCTCCCTTGTATGGATTGAAAAAAAAGTAGGCTTTTAAATTATAAACACCATGTAAAGAATCAAATCAAATCAAATCAAATCAAATCAAATCAAATCAAATCAAATGTAAAGAAGGCTTCCCTTTACTGAAACACCCACTTCCCACTTTCTCAAAGCATACCTTGAAATATGTTTCAGAAATTACCTTTTTTTATCATTCTTTTCTACTAAATAATATGTCCTCAATACATTAGAAACAGCAAGCCCTGATAAAAAGAGTTGGGTAGTGTGACTCTCTCTCTCTCTGTCTTCTGGGCTTGGTCCTGCCTGGCCCATTTTAGCCTGCATGGTGCATTGGGGAGGACGGAAGCCCTTTAAATATCTTCCTGGGATGTGTTGCCTTGTCCTAAATTGCACCCTACTCCCGATATAGTACACTACTTTTGACCAGGGCCCATAGGGCTCTGGTCATAAGTACTGCACTATGTAGGGAATACGGTACCATTTGGAACGTAGGCTGTGTGTGCAGTACCAGACCTGCTCTCGGCTCGGCTCTGTTTGTCCTGATGGCACACTTTCTACCCCGGTCCACCCTGCCATTCCATAACCCACTTTACAGAGCTGACTCTCATTGAGGTCAGATAACACACACACACACACACACACACACACACACACACACACACACACACACACACACACACACACACACACACACACACACACACTACCAGTCAAAGGTTAGGACACACCTACTCGTTAAAGGGTTTTTCTTTATTTTTACTCTTTTCAAAATTGTAGAATAATTTTGAAGACATTAGACACAGTGAAATAACACATATGAAATCATGAATTAACCAACATTTTTTAAACAAATCAAAATATTTTTTAGATTTGAGATTCCTCAAAGTAGCCACCCTTTGCCTTGATGATAGCTTTGCATACTTTTGTCATTCTCTCAACCAGCTTCATGAGGTAGTCACCTGGAATGCATTTCAATTAACAGGTGTGCCTTGCTAATTTGCGGAATTTATTTTCTTCTTATAATGCGTTTGAGCCAATCAGTTGTGTTGTGACAAGGTAGGGATAGTATACAGAAGATAGCCCTATTTGGTAAAAGACTAAGTCTATATTATGGCAAGAATAGCTCAAATAAGCAAAGAGAAATTACAGTCCATCATTACTTTAAAACATGACGGTCTTTCAATGCAGAACATTTCAAGAACTTTGAACGTCCTTTCAAGTGCAGTCGCAAAAACAATCAAGCGTTATGATGAAACTGGCTCTCATGAAGACCTCTAAAGGAAAGGAAGAGCCAGAGTTACCTCTGCTGCAGAGAAGAAGTTCATTAGAATTACTATTCTCAGAAATTTCATCCCAAATAAATGCTTTCACAGAGTTTAAGTAACCGACACATCTCAACATCAACTGTTCAGAGGAGACTGCGTAAATCTGGCCTTTGTGGTTGAATTGCTGCAAAGAAACCACTACTAAAGGACACCAACAAGAAGCAGGGGCTTGATTGGGCCAAGAAACACGAGCAATGGACATTAGACCGGTCCTTTGGTCTGATGAGTCCAAATTTGAGAAATTTGGTTCCAACCACCGTGTCTTTATGAGACGCAGAGTAGGTGAACTGATGATCTCTGTTTGTGTGGTTCCTAGCGTGAAGCATGGAGGAGGAGGTGTGATGGTATGGGGGTTCTTTGCTGGTGACACTGTCAGTGGTTTATTTAGAATTCAAGGCACAGTTAACCAGCATGGCTACCACAACATTCTGCAGCGATACACCAGCCCATCTGATTTGCGCTTAGTGGGACTGTCATTTGTTTTTCAACAGGACAATGACCCAGAACACACCTCCAGGCTGTGTAAGGGCTATTTGACCGAGCAGGAGAGTGATGGTGCTGCATCAGATGACCTGGCCTCCACAATCACCCGACCTCAACCCAATTGATATAGTTTGATATGAGTTGGACGGCAGAGTGAAGGAAAAGCAGCCAGCAAGTAATTAGCATATGTGGGAACTAATTCAAGACCGTTGAGAGAATGCCAGGAGTGTGCAATGCGGGCATCAAGGCAAAGGGTGGCTACTTTCAAGAATCTCAAATATATATATTTTTGTTTGTTGTTGATTTGTATAACACTTTTTGGTTACTACATGATTCCATATGTGTTATTTCATAGTGTTGATGTCTACACTATTATTCTACAATGTAGAAAATAGTAAAAATAAAGAAAAACCCTTGAATGAGTAGGTGTGTCCAAACTGTTGACTGGTACTGTACATGTGCATGACCATTAACTCACTCTTACACGTGACATAAGAGCATCACATCACTCACTAACTCTCTCATTTACTCATTCACACACACGCAATTGATTCGCATTCAAAATCCTATTTTCCCTAACCCTAAACCTAACCCGAGCCCCAAACCTAACCTTAACCCCAAAACCTTACCTTAACCCTAACCATAAACCTTTCATTCCTAATCCTAACCCTAATTCTAACCTTAACCCTAAACCCCCTAGAAATAGCCTTTTTCCTTGTGGGGACTAACAAAATGTCCCCAGTTGGTCAAGTTTTTGTTTGTTTACTATTCTTGTTACTATTCACAAGTATAGTTAAACACGTCCACACACACAATTTACAATCACTGATGGTAAATTTAGTGTCAATATTTCTCTCCTCATCCGTGGGCCCCTACAGAGAGAATCTAAGGTGCTTTGAAGCCTCGGCAGCCTGGTTGTGTTTGAAGCAGCACTTCAGTCAGCCCAGCCACACTTATTATGAGGACTGCCTCTCTCTCTCTCTCTGAACCTCTCTCTCTCTCTCTCTCTCCCTATTAAATCAAACTGTATTTATTATAGCACATTTCTTGCAACAAATGCATTTCAAGGTGCTTAACAAATAAAATAATAAAAGGTGACAAATATAAAACACAAAACGTTCTACACAACAACAAAAAAAACTCTCCATCTCTCTGTCTCCATCTCTCTCTCTTGCTGTGACCGGCCCTCAGGGGTTGCTCCCTCAGGATAAAGTCCTGTTACGTAACGTTCCGCTGGGCTGGCCTCCTCGTGACATGGTAGCCCGTGCATGTGCCTGATCTCTCTAACTAGGACCCAGGACTGTCGAGGACCCCAGCTGGCCCTGGGGTGTCCGCTCAGCCGTCCACCCACTGAAACAGGACCCAGAGTATGTACAAGTACAGAGAATCCCCCACAGGCTCCCGTTAGGGTGTGTGCTTGAGCGTGCACACCTGTGCTTTTATAAACATGATTATTAAATTATCTGTAAATAGCAGGTCCTACAGTGCTGATTTGGTTAATGCAGAACTGCTGAACTCACCTCACTCTCCTAAACACACTAATCCTGGCTATGCTGACGAAGGAATCGAAATACATTAAATCTACAGTGGGGAGAACAAGTATTTGATACACTGCCGATTTTGCAGAGATTTTTTAATGTATTTTTTAAAATTGAACCTTTATTTAACCAGGTAGGCTAGTTGAGAACAAGTTATATATATATATATGTGCAAGTTGAGATACTGGTGTGCAAAAGAGCAAAAAAAGTTGGATGGGCTATTTACAGATAGGCTGTGTACAGATGCAGAGATTGGTAAGCTGCTCAGATAGCTGATGCTTAAAGTTAGTAAGGGAGATATAAGTCTCCAACTTCAGCGATTTTTGCACTTCGTTCCAGTCATTGGCAGCAGACAACTGGGAGGAAAGGCAGCCAAAGGAGATGTTGGCTTTGGGGATGACCAGTGTGATATACCTGCTGGAGCACATGCTACGGGTGGTGGTTGTTTTGGTGACCAGTGAGCTGAGATAAGGTGGAACATTACCTAGCAAAGAGTTTTAGATGACCTGGAGCCAGTGGGTCTGGTGACGAATATGTAGCGAGGGCCAGCCGACAAGAGCATTCATGTCGCAGTGGTGGGTGGTATATGGGGCTTTGTTGACAAAACGGATGGCACTGTGATAGACTGCATCCAGTTTTAAATGACATCGCCGAAGTCGAGGATCGGTAGGATAGTCAGTTTTACGAGGGCATGTTTGGCAGCGTGTGTGAAGGAGGCATTGTTTGCGAAATAGGAAGCCGATTTTAGATTTAATTTTGGAGATGGAGATGCTTAATATGAGTCTGGAAGGAGAGTTTACAGTCTAGCCAGACACCTAGGTATGTGTAGTTGCAGTGGTGGGCCGTCAGGGCCAGCAAGGCCTTCTCTGCTGGCCTAAACATCATCAGAATATATATATTTTTTTTAAATATATTGTCCCACAAATATGTATTAAATTATTCCCCAGGGTAAGAGTTACACTCTTCATTTCATAGCGTTCCTCTTGGTTGCACTGCTTCCAGCCCCAGGTTGAGATTTGGAGGGCTGGTCTTTATGTTAGATCTTTTATCCAATCATATTCAGCCATCATGTGTTGCCAGGAGTCTAAAATCTGCCCCCACGCCCACCGACTCAGTTGGTCCCGAACACCAAGCGGCACGTACTTCCGCCCCGCCGGACACTGTGGAGGCGCGGGTTCAGCCCGTAACGCCCGCTCGATGCCCGAGTCCACGTCCCATACCACTGGTGCTATCAGCCTTGAGGCGGGAAGGATGGGAGTCGGTTCGGTGGACCTATCCTCCGTGTCGTAAAGGCGGAACAGTGCGTCCGCCTTCACGTTCTGGGAGCCCGGTCTATAAGATAATGTAAACCGGATTCGGGTGAAAAACATGGCCCACCTTGCCTGACGTGGGTTCAGTCTCCTAGCTGCCCGAATATACTCTAGATTTTGGTGGTCGGTCCAGATGAGAAAGAGGTGCTTAGCCCCCTCAAGCCAGTGTCTCCACACCTTCAGAGCCCTGACCACCGCTAACAACTCCCGGTCCCCCACATCATAGTTACGCTCTGCTGGGCTGAGCTTCCTCGAGAAGAAAGCGCAGGGGCGGAGTTTTGGTGGCGTACCCGAGCGCAGTGATAGCACGGCACCCACCCCAGCCTCGGACGCGTCCACCTCCACTATGAATGCTAGAGAGGGGTTCGGATGCGCCAACACGGGTGCATCAGTGAACAGCGCCTTCAACCTGTTGAAAGTAATAGTTGGCAAAACCCAAAACCCGCTGCACCTCTTTTACCGTGGTCGGAGTCGGCCAATTACGCACGGCCTTAATGCGGTCACCCTCCATTTCCACCCCCGAGGTGGAAATACGATAACCCAGAAAGGAGACGGCTCGTTTGGAGAATACACACTTCTCAGTCTTGACGTATAGGTCATGCTCCAGCAGTCTACCAAGCACCTTGCGTACCAGAGACACATGCGCGGCGTGAGTGGCTGAGTAGATCAGAATGTCATCGATATAAACAACCACTCCCTGCCCGTGCAGGTCCCTGAGAATCTCGTCTACAAAGGATTGGAAAACGGCTGGAGCATTCTTTAACCCATACGGCATGACGCAGTACTCATAGTGGCCCGATGTGGTACTAAATGCGGTTTTCTACTCGTTTCCCTTCCGAACACGCACCAGACTATACGCGCTCCTGAGATCCAATTTTGTGAAGAACTGCGCTCCCTGAAATGATTCCACTGCCGTAGCAATGAGAGGTAGTGGGTAGCTGAACCCCACTGTGATGGCATTTAGACCTCTATAATCAATACACGGATGCAAACCTCCCTCCTTTTTCTTCACAAAAAGAAACTCGAGGAGACGGGTGAGATGGAGGACCGAATGTACCCCTGTCCCAGAAACTCCATGACATATGTCTCCATAGCCAACGTCTCCTCTTGGGACAATGGGTACACGTGACTCTTGGGAAGCGCAGCGTTTACCCGGTCGATGTGGTGGTAATTTAAGTCGCCTTCTTTTTACTGAAAGCGATTGCCAAATCGGCCTACTCGGGGGGAATGCACCTGGTCTGAACTCTCCGTCTGCCATCTCGACTCCCAGACGGACCCCCCCAGCACCGATCTGCCGTGTGTCCTCTCCGACCACAGCTGGTGCAGGGGGAGCCTCCTCCTCCGGTACCCCTTGGCATAGATCCTCCCAACTCCATCGGAACGGGAGTGAAGGTGCTGGGTGGTGGAACACACAGGACACTCTCCGAACGCCCGCGGGCAGCCAGCAGATTATCCAGTCGAATGGACATGTCAATCAGCTCATCCAGGGAAAGAGCGGTGTCCCGACACGCTAGCTCCCTGCGGACGTCCTCCCGGAGACTACACCGGTAGTGGTTGATAAGGGCCTTGTCGTTCCACCCAGATCCTGATGCCAAGGTCCGGAACTCCAACGCGTAATCCTGGGCGCTCCTCTTCTCCTGCCTGAGATGGAATAGTCGTTCTCCTGCCGCTCGGCCATCTGGAGGGTGGTCAAACACGGCGCAGAAATGGCAGGAAAACGCTGGGTAGTGCTCCTTCGCTGAGTCTGGGCCATTCCAGACTGCGTTCGCCCACTCCAGATAACGACCCGTGAGGCAGGAGATGAGAGAGAGAGATAGGATACGGCATGTGTCAAAATGATTGATTGATGACAGGTGTCAAAAATGATTGATTGATGACCTTATGACCTGATGACGTGTACTGAATATGTGCCCCCGCCCCGCCCCCCCTGTTCGTGTGGTCATGTGTTAGAGGGTGTGTGTTATTTTGTGGCCCATGCCCCCCTCCTGTTCGTGTGGTCATGTGTTAGAGGTTGTGTGTGTTATTTTTGGGCCCATGCCCCCCTCCACCCCCACAGTTTTATCTCACTTATGGTTGTTATCTATGAAGCAGGAATGTCCTGGGTTATGGATCTGGGGCCTCAGCATTATAAATGTCCAGAACAAGCCATTTTTTAAGACCTGAATATTAAACATCTAAAATATGTCTACAAGGGGAATTCTCGGAGTGCTCTGTAGCTCATGTCACGAACCCAACGCCAAAAGCTTGGAGGATATTTTGGTAGAGGCTCCCGAATTTAACGGATTTCTGTGTACAAGCGAGGGCCATATTTCGTACATATTCAACCCGGAGGAATCTACGGTTAAGATATTCACAGACAGCGTGTCCCAACCCTTTTATCGTGCAGAACCCGAGCCTTTTTCTCCAGCGCTAAGGATGCGAGAATGGCTTAAAATAAGGCTAGCTTTGTGTCAAATGGAACGTGCCCTGAGTGCTTCAAGGCTGCCAGTATATGCGTTGGAAGAACAAGTCTGTGGACGCCAGGATCTAATGGCTCTGAGAGTCACTTCCATGGGGTATACCCCGGACTCCAGAGTGACAATTTTAGCATGTGAACAATTTGACAGGTCAAATGCTACGAAAACGGTCAGTTCATATGTATCCTCCAAAGCATGCAAGGATGTAATTTAAAAAAAAATAATGTTCAGTTTTAAATGGCGCGATTACCCCATTTTCCGAACCCTGATGAATAAGCTGGACAGTCTTTTCGAAAATCGTGAACAATTACGGCGATGGCCGAGGTTATCGTTGAGACATACCCCGGAACAACAACAAGTTCGAAGGTGGATCTTTCCCTGGCAGGAAAGTGGACAGAGCTTCGACGGAGCGCGGAAAAGACTTTGTGATGGGGAATTGGAAACGGATAATGTTCAGGGCTAACAGGACCCCTATATCTGTAAGAAATAGTTAAAATAAATGTTGAATTATAACGTGTGTTAAAATGTAGGTGTTATAGTCTATTCCTACATGTGTATGTTATGAATATTACGTTTTATTAAAGTTTGTAATAATGTACAAAGACCTGCATCCAAGTTTTATTTTTATTTTTACATAAAACACGTGTGCTGCATGTTTAAATATTATTCAAATGTGTTACTTAATTCAAACATGTCTTAAAGGTTGTACGAAATATTTTGGAATTCAATAAAAGGAATGTTTAAAAACGGTATCTCACCCTTTAACTATGGGAAAGGCCTATTTAACGTCTTCCAGCTCTGTCGCGAAGTAAAATATCAGAGTGTTTTGGTGTGTGGGGAGGGGTCTTGAGGCGGAGCAACAGGCAGTGTGTGTGTGTGTGTGTGTGTGTGTGTGTGTGTGTGTGTGTGTAACATAAATCCTAAGGTTGGGGGGGGTTGTTTCAACCAGGGGGTCCCAGAACTCTTATCTGTAGAGAAACGTTTGAAACCAAGGTGTGCACTATCATGCATAAGGCATGTCGAGATATCAGCCGAACAGCGGGGGTTGAACATAGTTATCTCTAATCTGCGGCACCCACACACCCCGTTTGCAGACAGAATGTCACGACATCCCCTCCTGTTGTTTGAATTCACAGCCTGTGTTCTCTAAACCAGACATACATGGGGTGGTTGTGTAGCATACATCTCTCAAAATAACTCATTCCGAACTTTTAGATAGTTAGGGACAGAACTATTTTTTAACGTTGTCAGCATTGCTTTAGCGCAAACATAAAGGCCCGAATATTGAGCTGCACGGACAGATTAAAATAATAATAATAATATTCGGAATAAGGGAATCTCGCATAATGGATATTTCTGGAGGTGAGTAAATGAAAAAACATATTTTAAAGATTTGTTTGAATATTATTGGAATATTAACCCCTAGTTATTTGGGTATTTCAGGCCAAAAGCCCAATATAGGTATAAAAATAAAAAAATAATAATAAATAAAATAAAATAAAAAAAAATAATAATAAAAAAAAGTGTAGATATAGCGTATAACTGTTAACATTGTCTAATGGAATCTAGGATCCCCGACATTTACGCAGCTTTTACGGGATTTACCGGATTTGGAACATGATGGGGGTTCGCAGGAGCAAAAGTCTGGCAGACAATCACCAACGGCCTTTTTTCGTTGTAAGTCCTTATAATTAAACACATACCCAAGAAATATTTATATATAAACATTTTAAAAATAGGTTGTACTATTTTTTAAAACTATTTTATGTATTTACAGCCGACATACAGCCCGTTATGATAAAGGATGCGTTATGGACATCTGACACGCAGGACTTTGATGCAATTCTACCGTTCTGTACGAGCGCTTTTTCAAACTCACCGCGAATCCAGGGAACATTGACCCCCTCCAGACATATTCCAGACCCCAACAGGCAACTATCAACTTTGGCCCAAGTACACTGCTCAGAATCAAGCCCCCCCAAAAACTACTGTTGGGCCGGGAACTTGCTGCTTCACGAGCCGGCGCTCCAGGGACAAGGTATGGGACCATTATAAAGTTTTGTTATTAGTTATCAGCCTTTTTATTAGTTATAGATCTGTTGATAGCCTATGTTAAAACAAGGACAAATAATGTTTTTTCAGACTGCCCGGAGACAGGCCCAGCAGAATCTGGAACGCTAGAGGGAAAAAGTCACACACCCCCGGTTTCGGCGATTCGTCACAACAAGCGCCAAAAAAGCAGAGGTATTTTAACTATGTATTTTTAATATATATTATTATAACGGAAAGGTATTTGACATTTGTATGTAGCTAACATATATATTTTTATATCTAATAACGTAATTATGTATGTATTATTTTCATTCAGACTCCGCCCCGGCGAAAAACGGCACAGACGACCACATACATCTAGATCTGGGGGATTCCGGCGAAACACCCGAGAGACCTGTTTTTAATGGCATGTCAGATGTTGATGACCAGCTATTCTGTGATGCGGCCAACCTTATAGACCCAGTCAATTCTACGGCCTCAGTACCGGCAGCCGAACAAGAAAGGTTTTTCACATTATTTTCCAGGGCTTTGAAATCGAGGAATGTTTTGCTATACAAACGACTGGGGGATTTAATTGAGAGACAGTACAGAGACGATATGTTATTCTGGCATAGAACAATTCCACGCATGTTAAACAGCAACCCCATTAAAAAATGCAAATACAGACGCTAAAATCATACATGTAACACCAACCATTACAGAAAAAAATAAATAAAAAAATAAAATAAAATAAAAAAATAAACGAACACTTAATTATCCAAAAATGGCAGAACTAACGCAACACGGGGAGACAGTTGAAAGCCTCTTATCCCAGATTCCAGACGAACTCCTAGAAGTTATAAGACATATGAACGCTTCAGGAACGTTAGATGAAAGCATATTAACACAGATTCCAGCCAAACTCTTAGAAATGATTAATCATATGAACCAGTCAGGGGGGGTTGAGGAAAACATGTTATCCCAGATTCCCGAAGCCCTCACAACCTTAATTAATCGGATGAACGCGAGTCAGACAATTTCGCCCACGACAACCCCGACAGCGATAGAACAACCGGTAACGCCTAGGTCCGTAGAGTCTGAAACGCCACAAGATGTTTTTGGGGAATTGGACAATTGTCTAATAAATCTGGCGGCAGATGTTCATGATAGACGTGTCAGGGTTGTGTACAGGAATAAATTCAACAATACAGAGATTCGACAGTTTTTCAATTTCCTATGTGTGAATCAGAATCTTGACTATGCTGTATTTTACATGATGATAATGGACACTCTGAATGACATGAACATTCGAGACGTGTAGTCCACTTGTCATTCCAATCTCCTTGCATTAGCGTAGCCTCTTCTGTAGCCTGTCAACTATGTGTCTGTCTATCCCTGTTCTCTCCTCTCTGCACAGACATTACAAACGCTCCACACCGCGTGGCCGCAGCCACCCTAATCTGGTGGTCCCAGCGCGCACGACCCACGTGGAGTTCCAGGTCTCCGGTAGCCTCTGGAACTGCCGATCTGCGGCCAACAAGGCAGAGTTCATCTCAGCCTATGCCTCCCTCCAGTCCCTCGACTTCTTGGCACTGACGGAAACATGGATCACCACAGATAACTTTTCTTTCCCCTTTGTCGCACCTGCAGTGAAAACATACAACAAACCCCATGTGATCACACCGATCAAGAAAGAGCACTGACAGGTGTATGGGTCACAGCTGAATTCTCTAAGGCTTTAGAGATGGGGTATCGTGTGGCCAAAATCTTTGAAGTATGGAACTTTCCAAAGAAATCAGACACTCTTTTTAAAGAGTACATCAAGACCTTCTTGAGATGTAAGCTAATGGCTTCAGGCTATCCTGCATCGGTCACAGATCAAGAAAGTAAAGACAGGTACATTGTATGTTCCGGAGTTCTAAATTGAGCAGCTGCTGAAAAATGAGCTCCTGTATATATTGAGATTTAAATGGTTTTTTAGAGTGAAGTACATCGAAAAAATCAAGAGAACTGCAAGACTCAATAGAAGACAAAACAAGGAACAAACCAAAAAAGACAGGCTTCTGAAAAATTAACTATTTTTCATAAAATTGTACAGTTATCTTAGCTAGCTGAATTGCTAGCAGAATTGTTTACTTGTTGCTAAGCAGTTGCTAGGGACTCTCCTGGAAGAAGCTAGCTAGCTTACAAAGAATAACAACAAAAAATATCTAGTTAACAGAAGAAAGGAAGACAAAATAAGGACAAAAGAAGGACAGAAGAAAAAGGAAAAGAAAGAGGACAACAAAGTGAAACAGTCAGCACTTCTATTGCAACTTCGTATTTCGTCGTCCTAACGTAGTCTACACTGCTATCTGCCCAGCAGCTAGCCAGCTAGCAAACGTCCACCGTCTACCAAATAGCAGCACTGTAGAAACTATTACACTCAACTGAACGACTTGATTAGTGTAGTGTTAGCTAGCTACATAGTTGTCTTTGCTGTCTTCGTATCCAAGATAATTGTGTAGTTTAGAGCGTGTAGTCTTAGAGTGATTATCTTAATTTACCGAGGTTAGCTAGCCAGCTATTTGTCGTCCTTAACGTAGGAGACACTGCTAGCTAGCCAACAGCTAGCCAACGTCTACTGAATAGAACTTCCGCACTCAACAACCCGGTCGCATTCCGCTTCGCTCCACAGGTAGTATCACATTTTCATTTCATTTCATTACAGCACAACGGTTTGATTTGTTTGATCGTAGCTAGCTACATAGCTAGCTACATAGCCGTCTGTGTATCAAAGATAATTGTGTAGTCTAGAGCGATTTTCTAGGTTAGCTAGCCAGCTATTGTCGTTCTTTTAACGCAACGTAACGTAATCAACACTGCTAGCTAGCCAGCTAGCCCCTGAATAGCAGCACTGTAGAAACTATTACACTCAACGGAACGACTTGATTAGTGTAGTGTCAACAACGCAGCCACTGCCAGCTAGCCTACAAAGTCAACAATGCAGCCACTGCCAGCTAGCCTACTTCAGCAGTAGTGTATCATTTTAATCATTTTAGTCAATAAGATTCTTGCTACGTAAGCTTAACTTTCTGAACATTCGAGACGTGTAGTCCACTTGTCATTCCAATCTCCTTGCATTAGCGTAGCCTCTTCTGTAGCCTGTCAACTATGTGTCTGTCTATCCCTGTTCTCTCCTCTCTGCACAGACATTACAAACGCTCCACACCGCGTGGCCGCAGCCACCCTAATCTGGTGGTCCCAGCGCGCACGACCCACGTGGAGTTCCAGGTCTCCGGTAGCCTCTGGAACTGCCGATCTGCGGCCAACAAGGCAGAGTTCATCTCAGCCTATGCCTCCCTCCAGTCCCTCGACTTCTTGGCACTGACGGAAACATGGATCACCACAGATAACACGCTCACCACGCTAACTCCTACTGCTCTCTCTTCGTCCGCCCACGTGTTCTCGCACACCCCGAGAGCTTCTGGTCAGCGGGGTGGTGGCACCGGGATCCTCATCTCTCCCAAGTGGTCATTCTCTCTTTTTCCCCTTACCCATCTGTCTATCGCCTCCTTTGAATTTCATGCTGTCACAGTTACCAGCCCTTTCAAGCTTAACATCCTTATCATTTATCGCCCTCCAGGTCCCCTCGGAGAGTTCATCAATGAGCTTGATGTCTTGATAAGCTCCTTTCCTGAGGACGGCTCACCTCTCACAGTTCTGGGCGACTTTAACCTCCCCACGTCTACCTTTGACTCATTCCTCTCTGCCTCCTTCTTTCCACTCCTTTCCTCTTTTGACCTCACCCTCTCACCTTCCCCCCTACTCACAAGGCAGGCAATACGCTCGACCTCATCTTTACTAGATGCTGTTCTTCCACTAACCTCATTGCAACTCCCCTCCAAGTCTCCGACCACTACCTTGTATCCTTTTCCTCTCGCTCTCATCCAACACTTCCCACACTGCCCCTACTCGGATGGTATCGCGCCGTCCCAACCTTCGCTCTCTCTCCCCCCCTACTCTCTCCTCTTCCATCCTATCATCTCTTCCCTCTGCTCAAACCTTCTCCAACCTATCTCCTGATTCTGCCTCCTCAACCCTCCTCTCCTCCCTTTCTGCATCCTTTGACTCTCTATGTCCCCTATCTTCCAGGCCGGCTCGGTCCTCCCCTCCCGCCTCCGTGGCTCGACGACTCATTGCGAGCTCACAGAACAGGGCTCCGGGCAGCCGAGCGGAAATGGAGGAAAACTCGCCTCCCTGCGGACCTGGCATCCTTTCACTCCCTCCTCTCTACATTTTCCTCCTCTGTCTCTGCTGCTAAAGCCACTTTCTACCACTCTAAATTCCAAGCATCTGCCTCTAACCCTAGGAAGCTCTTTGCCACTTTCTCCTGCCTCCTGAATCCTCCCCCTCCTCCCTCTCTGCAGATGACTTCGTCAACCATTTTGAAAAGAAGGTCGACGACATCCGATCCTCGTTTGCTAAGTCAAACGACACCGCTGGTTCTGCTCACACTGCCCTACCCTGTGCTCTGACCTCTTTCTCCCCCTCTCTCAGATGAAATCTTGCGTCTTGTGACGGCCGGCCGCCCAACAACCTGCCCGCTCGACCCTATCCCCTCCTCTCTTCTCCAGACCATTTCCGGAGACCTTCTCCCTTACCTCACCTCGCTCATCAACTCATCCCTGACCGCTGGCTACGTCCCTTCCGTCTTCAAGAGAGCGAGAGTTGCACCCCTTCTGAAAAAACCTACACTCGATCCCTCCGATGTCAACAACTACAGACCAGTATCCCTTCTTTCTTTTCTCTCCAAAACTCTTGAACGTGCCGTCCTTGGCCAGCTCTCCTGCTATCTCTCTCAGAATGACCTTCTTGATCCAAATCAGTCAGGTTTCAAGACTAGTCATTCAACTGAGACTGCTCTTCTCTGTATCACGGAGGCGCTCCGCACTGCTAAAGCTAACTCTCTCTCCTCTGCTCTCATCCTTCTAGACCTATCGGCTGCCTTCGATACTGTGAACCATCAGATCCTCCTCTCCACCCTCTCCGAGTTGGGCATCTCCGGCGCGGCCCACGCTTGGATTGCGTCCTACCTGACAGGTCGCTCCTACCAGGTGGCGTGGCGAGAATCTGTCTCCTCACCACGCCCTCTCACCACGGGTGTCCCCCAGGGCTCTGTTCTAGGCCCTCTCCTATTCTCGCTATACACCAAGTCACTTGGCTCTGTCATAACCCCACATGGTCTCTCCTATCATTGCTATGCAGACGACACACAATTAATCTTCTCCTTTCCCCCTTCTGATGACCAGGTGGCGAATCGCATCTCTGCATGTCTGGCAGACATATCAGTGTGGATGACGGATCACCACCTCAAGCTGAACCTCGGCAAGACGGAGCTGCTCTTCCTCCCGGGGAAGGACTGCCCGTTCCATGATCTCGCCATCACGGTTGACAACTCCAGTGTCCTCCTCCCAGAGCGCTAAGAACCTTGGCGTGATCCTGGACAACACCCTGTCGTTCTCAACTAACATCAAGGCGGTGGCCCATTCCTGTAGGTTCATGCTCTACAACATCCGCAGAGTACGACCCTGCCTCACACAGGAAGCGGCGCAGGTCCTAATCCAGGCACTTGTCATCTCCCGTCTGGATTACTGCAACTCGCTGTTGGCTGGGCTCCCTGCCTGTGCCATTAAACCCCTACAACTCATCCAGAACGCCGCAGCCCGTCTGCTGTTCAACCTTCCCAAGTTCTCTCACGTCACCCCGCTCCTCCGCTCTCTCCACTGGCTTCCAGTTGAAGCTCGAATCCGCTACAAAGACCATGGTGCTTGCCTACGGAGCTGTGAGGGAACGGCACCTCAGTACCTCCAGGCTCTGATCAGGCCCTACACCCAAACAAGGGCACTGCGTTCATCCACCTCTGGCCTGCTCGCCTCCCTACCACTGAGGAAGTACAGTTCCCGCTCAGGCCAGTCAAAACTGTTCGCTGCTGGCTCCCCTAATGGTGGAACACACTCCCTCACGACGCCAGGACAGGCGGAGTCAATCACCACCCCTTTCCGGAGACACCTGAAACCCCACCTCTTTAAGGAATACCTAGGATAGGATAAAGTAGTCCTTCTCAAAACCCCCTTTAAA